>NC_065920.1:55662363-55917998 GCF_024586455.1 Bactrocera neohumeralis | reverse complement strand
GATCTGGGGTTTTTCTCTTTGAATTGGAACGACAAAAAAGACAGTGTCGGACAAAACTCATTGGACTAACTCGAGTCTCACACATGTTCCGTCATAACTTTTTACATAGATGCATTAGAAGAATAATTTTTTTTGCAAAAGATAGATCACATATTCTATATTAAGAAACAATGCAATAATATTTTTTAACTTTTGTGTAAAATTTATAAATTATAACGGAAGGGAAAAAAGTAAAAAATTCGTGCGACATAACTCATTGGACTAACACTTTGGATATCGAAATAACCACTTCCATTGAATTAATTTACCGTTATGTGGCGGGAAAAGAATTTTGCAGGTACTTACAATAATTATAATTATTATAAATCGTAGATCACACTTATTCGAGTTGTTTATTTTAATGATAACGAGTGTGTTGTGAAATATTTAAAGTTGTCCCGAATAATGCTACTAAAAAATTATTTTTGATAAAAATATAGACAAAACACATTCAACTGAACTTAAATTATTAATTGTAAGCAAATTCACAAAAAATGTGTGGAAAAGAAGCTTTAAAAAAATTATTCTCTGGGGAAAACAACTGTTTTTGCTATTTTACGCAAGAACAAAGCTGAAGGAACCGTTAAAAAACTTAATATTGGAGGACGTCCCAGAGTCAATTCGGTAAAGTATGACTTGCGAATAGTGCGCGAGTTTATAAAATATCCCCAGATATCAACAAACAATGTTGTAGATAGCTCACAACTAAGAGAGAGTACGCGTACAATACAACGGCGCGCCGTTGATGTTGGTCTTTTTAGCTTCCGTGCAGTAAAAAAATCTTATATTTCCAAAAAAATCGGTTAGCACCTTTGGAATTTGCGAAACTGCATATAAATTGGTCTGAAGAGCAATGGAAGCCGATATTGTTTTCAGATGAGTCCAAATTTAATTTACAGAACTTAGATGGAATGACAGGTATACGAAGACCAACATGAAGCGTTTAGAGTGTCGATATTCGCAGGGTGCAGTAAAGCATGGTAGGGTAATATAATAGTGTGGGAATGCTTTTCTGGTCAGGGTGTAGGACCAATTTACAGAATAGAAGGGAACATGGATGGGTTCCAATATAAAAATATACTGCCAACCCAAATGTTTCCTCACGCTATCCAAAAAATGCTGCCTGATTGGCAGTTTCAACATGTCAATGACCCCAGGCACATCCTCAAAGTTGTGAAGGATTGATTTTTGGAATAATAAGTTTATGTTATAAGATGGTCCGACCAGTTTCGTGACATGAATCCGATTAAAAACTTATGGGAAATTGTCAACAGGCAAATTAAAGAGGAACAGGTCCACGGTTATAAAAACAAGCTACTTGATGTATTAAAGCGAGCCGAGAATGGAATAAATGATTCACATATTAGTAATTAAATTTCATTTATGCATAAAAGATGTGTTGCAATCAAAAAAAAATAATGGCTATTCAGTAAAATATTAATTTAAAACTAATTTATTTTCATATTTAGCTAAAGTCCAATGAGTTATGTCGCACGAATTTTTTACTTTTTTCCCTTCTGTTATAATTTATAAATCTTACATAAAAGTAAAAAAATATTATTGCATTGTTTCTTAATATAGAATATGTGGTCTATCTTTTGCAAAAAAAATTATTCTTCTAATGCATCTATGTAAAAAGTTATGACGGAACATGTGTGAGACTCGAGTTAGTCCAATGAGTTTTGTCCGACACTGTTCAAACTTTGTTTTGAAAGACACTTGTACAAAAGCTATATGGTACACGTTAATGTGATAAGATTTTTCAACAATACGAAATTCAAATAACGGGTGAACCATGCCGGGGTACTTTTTCAATAGCCCTTTTTATTGTCATGTTATTTTTGTTCAGTATTGTTCGGCATTTTATCATAGACAGACTTATGCGTGAATAACGTTTACAAATCGTTCAACTTTATTACGAAAATTCACGTTCTGTAAAGAATAGGAAAATGTAGTAGTCATAGCTGACAGTGCACAAAAAGACAGTGAAGAGCAATTCGCAGCTACACGGAATGACGTATGGTACAACTTGGCTCATTTAAAATGGAAAACGCACAAAATACAGCTTATGAAACAACTGAAGCTGCTAGACCTTCATAAGCGAGTCGTTCGATGGGCTCTTGAAAAGTTCCATGGAGATCCGACATTTTAGAGCTAAAGTTTGTTCAGCGATGAGGCTAATCCATCAATGGTTATATAAACAAGCAAAATTGCCGCATTTGGGTTGAAGAGCACATTTAAAGATTCAAGAACTACATTTCATCTGGAAAAAATAAGTTAGTGTGCTTTGTGGACCGCTGGGAACAAAGGTCCAAATTTCTTCAGAAATGATGCCGGTGAGAACATAACTGTCCATGAGACTTTCCACACAACGCATCAATAAATGGTTTGTTGAGAGAATACTTCGATGAGCAGATACTTTCACGTTTTGCGTCAGTCAATGGGCCACCAAGATCGTGTGATATCACACAGTTAGACTTTTTCCTGTGGGGATGTGCAAAATCTAAAGTACATATATGTGTACAATCCCGCTTCGATTCAGACCTTGGTGTAAACCATCACGCATATCATTCTGTCAGTTACCAGTCGAAATGCTCAAACTTGTCATCGAAAATTGGACTGAACGGATGGACCATCTAAAACGAAGCCGCGGCCAACATTTTAAAGCCATAATCTTCAAAAAAAACGACAAAGAATGTTCTTTCGAAAAATAATGGACATTCCCCATTAAATTTGAACCTTCTATGATTTTGTTTTACAATTTGGCAAGCTCGAAATGGATCACCCTTTATACATATGTAAGGAGTAGCGTTGAAACCTACTATAGGTGTGTTTAACATTTGTCAAATAAAGCTTCATCTAAAGCGAAAAATGTTAGAAACCATAACTAATGCAATCATATGACCTAAAGGCTTACGTTAGTATGCACTTACAAATATATTATAATTCAACTATGGTGAACTTTTTAAGCTGATTCGTTTTCGCGTGTGCTTAAACTAAGTGCAGTGCATGTCCTCCGCTAAATGCTTTCATAACTTTCCCACAGCCGTTGCATAACAAATAGTGTTGCGAGCTTTATATAAAATACTAATATTAAGCGTATATACTCCATTTGATGCCTTCATTTCATCGGCTACTTTTTACTTTTAGTAAAGTTGGTCGTGACCTTATCTAATTCAGACCCAACCATTTTGTTCATCATCACACTTTCTTTTAAAAAAACCGACACGTTCTGGCAACTTGGTAATAGTTGTTTGTTTGGATGCACCTGAAGGTATGCAAAAGGTGTGAATACTGTGTTAAGTAGATTTTCTCGCGTATTTAAACTTTGCAACAAATTTGCGTTACTTGCTCATACCGCTTACCACTTTTACGCACATTTTCTGCCATTTATATACTCCCTCTGCAATGCGTCTTTAAAGGCTATAAGGTGATAAGCTTTATGGTACAGTTGTTAACGTTGTTGGTTATTATTATCAAATGTGGCTGCGATTTGCCCTGAGCGAATTTGGCTATTATAGCTTAAATATTTAACAGATAAAATGTACTTTAAACGTTTTTTAGGGAGTGGCACAACCGTTTTTTAAAGGTACTTCTAAACTCATTGTGAAGATTAACCTTGAGTATAGCCTTTTACATGAGCATATTTATACTCTTGCGACCTGTTGCTACAGAGACATAACGAGAAAAGCTGAAATCTGAGTGACTGCTGTCTATCCGTCCGTCGTTTTATGCAAGCGATAATTTGAGTAAAACTAGAGATATTTTGATAAAATTGGGTACACGTGTTCGGTGCCGCAAAGGTGAGGACGAGTTCGTAATAAGTTATAAAGCGTCATAACTAACCACTAAATAAAGATAAAAACCAGTAATCTTGCTAAAGGAATTGCACTACCAAGGGCAAAGTAGACATCTCTCAAATAATTCAAGATAAAATAATATAACCCAATTACAAAAATTTCGATAAATCAACAAATAATTACGCCAGAGGCATTAAATTTTAAATCAGAAATGACACAAAACGACTTTCTAAGAGCCCAAATCAAAGTTGAATATATTATGCAAGGATCTTTCCAAAGTAAACAGGACTTTTTGAATCTAGTGCCCCCTGGTGGCGCCATCTATATGTCGACTGGTGCGTTAGAATCTGCTATCTTTATCGATTGTCCAGTGAGAATTTCATGATATTTCATTGATTGGAAGTGAAGTTATTGCGTTTTAAGTGTCAGTATGCTTGTGTTATCGGTGCGAAAATGAGATTCGAACAAAGAGCCAACATTAAATTTTGTTTTAAAATTGGTAAAATTTTTGCAGAAACGTTTCAATTGATTAAACAAATTAATGGCGATGATTGCCTTTCCGTTTGCAGAATCAACATATGCGCCAATCACAATCCGTGATCACCGGAAATTTCATCGAAACTGTGCGTGAATTCATCAAAAATCCAAAAATCAAGCAAAATCATCATTGAAATTCATGGACGCTTGTGACCGATTATTTAACCAAAAATCACATTTTAACCATTAACCACTCCCCGAATTCACCTGATATGGCACCGTGCGACTTCTTCCATTTCGGAAAAATTCATTTGCTCATGAAAGGAAAGCGTTATGCGGAAACACTCGTTTGACATGCTTTTGGACCGTGCAAAAATATGTATTGAAGCAGAAGGAGACTATTTTGAATAAAATAAATTGATTTTGCCGAAAAAACATTTTTTCTGTTTTTTTTTTAACCTTCCTGTTTACTTTGGAACGCACCTTTTACATTCGTTACAGAAGCGCAAAAGAAAATTTAGTGAAATATCATTTCAAATGACTTCTACCACATCTGGTGGTTACCGTACGTACACGATATGATAGAGGGCCCAGAATACCGCTCTTAACCTTTATTAGAAGTTGTCATTATTTTAGTTAATCATTCTGTAACTATAACTTTTTATTTGAAGTGCGCCACCAGTTCAGGCAATGTAATAGTATGACTGCACTGAATATTTTGAAAAGTTATTTAATTTATATACCCGTAATTAACCGTAATGCGAGTAAAGGACATGAATTTTTTTTTACACATTTCAAATACCACTCTATGAAATGCTCATCCACATTACAGCCTCTTAAACCGCTAACTTCTAAGTAAGCTGTTTTAATGTTCTTCGTGTTCTTGCAGCGCGGAACTTTGCCATGTAAATGTTGTCAAATGATTTGCATTTGCTGAGTTGTTTTCGCTGCTACGCGGGAATGGAAGTGGCGAGCGCTTGTAATTTTAATACGGCTGGGACAGTTTGTAATTCATTTGTTATTCTTAAATAATCATAATTCAACAATAATTTAAATGTATATTAAAAGCTATTTTTGCAATATATTATATAAAATAAATGTGTACAAATGAATTAGTGAAGTGTTAGTGGATATAAAAGTGAAAAATATAAGTGCAAAATTAATTTTATATATCGAAAATATGTAATTAAAATATTGCAAATTTTCAACTTTAAACGCGAATATCCCGAAAACTATTAGCTTCCTGTGGCTATAACTATATATATCCTTGATCAGGATAATCTCCTCTATCCGACCATATCGTTTTTATCCTTGAAATCCTGGGACGTTATACTAAATTCTTCCCCCTGGCTATACTTGGAATCTCCAATTGGCATCAAAGAGATCTCTCATTCGCAATTATTTTGCAGTTTCGTGTAGTTACGTTTAATGGATACAAATTTTAAGCGTAAATATTTCGCCTTCTCCCTTACCTTTTTTCACCCTAAACGATGTTTTTTGAAAGAAAAAGAATTATGATATAAACTGAAAATAAAGAGCTGATTATGTTATATCTGTTTTAGAGTGAATTTTTTATTACATACCATCTATGAAATTTCTATAAAGCCTTACTAAAAAAGCCGAATATCTCGAGAAGTATTGATGATAGCGATTTTGACCTCGGACTTTTTTTGTAGCAAATAAATTTTCCTACAAGTTTGTCATAAACATTTTTTCTATAGCTCTTGTCATTTTCGAGATATATACCAAAAAATGCGAATTTCGTGAAAAAGTCAGCATTAGAGCTCCGTACTATCACGACGGTGTGAGTTTCGACTTTGTTGCACTGGGTACTTTTGTAGAGTGAAAAATTCTGAGAAATATGCGTCTAAATTCAAAGCGATGCCATAAAATGCCTCTGATCTGTAGGAATTTAAAGATAAAAAATCACGATTGTAGTGTATTTTCTATGGAAAATTTTTACATGCCTTGGTGCAGTTCTAAATGTTAATATTAAGGGCTTAAATTTTCAGGGAATATTTTTTGGGGTATTTCCAAAGAAATTTCATGACGGGTTTGAAAAAAATGAATAGTTCAAAAAAAAGAAAATAAAACACCCTAATGTACCATACATATATCCCTAAGCAGCAGATGTTGCTTTATGTGCAATACTTTATGTTTTTATAGTTAGCGACATTGGGCTGTTTACGGTTGCGCAATCCGGTTGCCAGTGACAATTTTTTATATACTTGTATTTTTAATTGTCACTTATTATCCCATTTGTAATTGAAAAAAAAAATCTGTGACGGCGAAGATCGACAATCACTCCACATATTTGATCGTTGGTAAATAAAAAGTGATTTAAATTATCTTTTCCATACAATTTAAAAATTAATTATATATTTTTTTAAATTGTTTTGAGATATTTTTAAGTCATCTGATAAAAATAAAATTAATTTTTTTGGTTTCTTGCACTAAAATATATCGGCACATTTAGAATAATATAAGTATGTCTTTCAAAAAGCCTAATGTGTTTCAATATTTTTGGAAAATTAAATTTTTAACGAAATTTTTTAAAAGTCTTATGTATAACTCTAAATATTTCGGAAATATCACGTTAACTAAATTCTTGTTGTTGTTGAGCTGACTATCATCAAAATTATCAGTTTTTTTATAACGTCCAAAATAGATACATTGGAATTTAATCAAAGTAACTCAATCTTTTACTATATTTTTTTCTCCATTTATGTTTCACACTCACCCACCCACTTTCAGCATTTTCTCTGATATAAAGATCATATTTCTTACTATTGATATTGGCCTTACTATTTTTTGACTCAATTGTTCCCTAAAAGGCATAAAATATTTTCCATAATTTTAATCAGATTTTACATTTTTGTGTTTTGTGTACTCTTTCCGTATGTTTGTCCGTATCTTTTCACTTGTTGCGTATTAGTACAAGCATCAAATCAATATTGCTCAAATATCCTTTTTACTTGTACATATTCAATCTATACGATATGCTGTAACAACAAAAGCAATAAACATCGATGTGGCCAATTCCAAAAAGCTTGCAATATTAGTTGCTTTTAATATTTACTGGCATTCGATCCTAATATGATTTATCAAGCGCCTGTATCCTTATACTCCAAGGGTATGTAGCGAGCACCCAAGAATAGAAGTAGAATTTTCTCTAAGCCGATTATACCAAGGTAGAATTAAGCAAGGTAAATATTTTTGCGTATGTTTGGAGTTGCAACGATTTTCCGAGCGATAACCAAAATCTGAGGTCTTTTGATGTGATATGGCATCGCCAAGGGATGTGATGAGATGACGTTACACAATGTATTGTCGTTTGTGGGATAAAATGGAAAGCTCATGTGAAAGGAGCTGCTGTCTACTGATGTGATGCCTACATAAATGTCATGTTATATGACATTGCCAAGTGATGTGATGTGACGAGAGGTGATGTAATATATTGAAATGTGTTGTGATGTATAATCAAACTATTTATATGATGTTATATGTTCAATCATCATATCATCATATGCATATGATGTGACGTTATATAATATATTGTCGTTTATGGGGTAAAAATAAAAAATTCTTCTGAAAGGAGCAGTAGTCTGTCATGCCTGCATGAAAGTAGATGCCATGTCATTCACGTGATTCAAATACATATTTTTCCGAATAATTGCGTATTGTTATTATGAGTTGTGAATACAAGTATATTTGAGAATTGATCTGCTATGGTGATGTGAATAAAATTACTAAGTTGCTAGATATTTATCTACAACATTTATACAGATTCCCTTTAAAAATTTTAAAATAATAAATATAAACAGAGGAAAGTCTTGAAATATTATTATCTCGGGAAAATAAAAGGTAAATGATAAAAAGCATCAAATGTAGAATATGGCAAGCACTATTGGAAATTCAAGGAAAAATATTAAATGTTAACGCTGAAACAGCAAATAAGAGACTTAAAGAAGGACTAGTAAAGAAAAAAATATCTTAGCCTTTGCTTTCTCTTTGCTTAGGTGGACTTACTATAGACATAATAAATAAAGGTAACCCATAATACCCACAAAACCAATTCAAACCACAAAAACTACCACACTGCTACCTGAAGGTGCATGAAATTATTTGTATATTACAACAATTCGAAGAAGTTGCTCTTGCCACTTTGTGGAAGCTAACCAATTCTTAATATTCTACCTGAAGCATTTGTCTTTAATATTCTTTCAGCTATGTTGTGCGCTCCACACTTTTACCACTGCAATTTTGCATTTTTATTCCACCAAGAAAATGCTAAACACTGTGTAGATATATTTAAATGCTGCTGCGAATGTGCATATAATATTTAATGTATAGATGGGTAAGTATTGAAAAATTTCCCTTTTTGTTGCAGCTTAAGTGCACCGCTATGCTAGTTAAGATCGAAAATGTGGCAAAAAAAGTAGGAAAAAGGAAATGCAAAAAATAGCATTGCAATCACATTACATTGAACTGCAGTCATTCGCAGGAAGGCATGTGCCATGAAAACCAGATTTAGCGCCACAAGAGTCGTATACGGAAATAGTTTGCCAATAGCTATAGAATTTACATAAAAATCACGTTGACTAAGCTCGAGTTAGACCCACACGTAAAATGCAAGTGTGTTGATTGTACAGGATGCAAGGAGTGCGATCTTTGTTTCAGCAGATTGAAATTGCGCGAAGACTTTTGCGTGACTTCAGAGTTATGACAAAAGATGTGAGCGGTAAACGCTGATCAATTTTATATATCTTTGTATTTCTGCTTTTCTGCTACGCTGCGCTTCCGCGTGTCTTAAATTAAATGCAATCTATGCTCCCCTCTTCTACTGATTTACATGTTTTGAATACATAGAAACTCAACTGCTTTTTTATATATTGGCATTTGCACAAAATTAATTACTGCACGTTTTAACTTGAGTGCGACTTTTAGCTGAAAGTTGAGGAAGCAGAGGATGAAGTATAAAAAGAAATCAAACAAAAACAAAAAGAGAGGAAAAAATATTAAACTTCTTTTCGCGCCCATTTACTTTCCTCCTTGTATGGAAAAAGTAATAATAATAATATTTTCCATACGGGATTGTGTAACTAATACTAAAACAGAAATGGACCGATTAAAAATATAGATATAACTGCAACGTTAAATAAAGTTTTAAAGAAATACTTATTCGACCTGAATGAAATAATAACTGAATTAGCTTATGAAAATATTTTTAGTAAGATTACATTAACAGAAATATCCTTGGACTTGTTTCAAAATCAAAGTTTTCTGGATTAAAAATGTGTCTTAATCCATAGGACAATTTTCTGTCTTATTCCTCAGGAAGAGAATGATAGCAAGGAAACGGTTACTGATTACAATATATTATGAAAAAATTGGTCTCTGGTAAACTCTCCAAATATCTTTTTTGATACTCTAATATCCATAGGTAACTACCTCCTAAACTACTAAAGCTACAACAACTAAATACATACATCCAGCGCTAATATTATAAGACTCCTACCCACAGTATGAAAATGGTTGAAATCGGATGACTAACACGCAGCCTCCCCATAGAACAAAGAAAATCACATAAAGAAATTTAGTTGACCTTTTCGGTATAATCCATTGAATGCAAGTAATATCGAAGCACTTTCCTTAATTACTGTTACTAATGCTCTTTCCAAAGTGACATTTTAATTTGGTGCAATTACATTATACGAGCACACCAATATAGTTCCAGTTATGGGTGTGTGTGTGCTTTCTATGTTTGCCTTATTAGTTCTGCGTGATGGTATTTTACGCCTATGTGAGTCAAATGTTTATTATTATAGCATGCTAAATTAAAGATTACGCGAAAAATACTTTTTATTGAAGTGGTGATAATGGTGCCTGCTTTGTATGTCATATGTATTCGAAGATCAGTTCTAGCAGACAGGTGAACCTGTGCCGCCAAACCTACAAACCGGGCAACTAGTCTACTACTAGTACTACCATCCGCAGGCTCAATAAATAACAACGAAATTGTGCTCAGTTGCATTGTGTTCTTCTTCTTAATTGGCGTGAGCACCATAGCCGAGTTAACAACAGCGCGGCAGTCGTTTCTTCTTTTCGCTACGTGGCGCCAATTGGATATTCCAAGCGAAGCCAGATCCTTCTCCACCTGGTCCTTCCAACGGAGTGGAGGTCTTCCTCTTCCTCTGCTTCTCCCGGCGGGTACTGCGTCCAATACTTTCAGAGCTGAAGTGTTTTCATCCATCCGGACAACATGACCTAGCCAGCGTAACCGCTGTCTTTTAATTCGCTGAACTATGTCAATGTCGTCGTATATCTTGTACAGCTCATCGTTCCATCGAATGCGATATTCGCCATGGCCAATGCGCAAAGGACCATAAATCTTTCGCAGAATTTTTCTCTCGAAAACTCGCAACGTCGACTCATCAGTTGTTAACAACGTCCAAGCCTCTGCACCATATAGCAGGATGGGAATTATGAGCGACTTATAGAGTTTGGCTTTTGTTCGTCGAGAGAGGACTTTACTTTTCAATTGCCTACTCAGTCCGAAGTAACACCTGTTGGCAAGAGCAATCCTGCGTAGGATTTCCAGGCTGACATTGTTGGTGGTGTTAATGCTGGTTCCTAAATAGACGAAATTATCTACGACTTCAAAGTTATGACTGTCAACAGTGACGTGAGTGCCAAGTCTCTGTTTGTTTGATGACAGGAGATATTTCGTTTTGCCCTCGTTCACTGCCAGACCCATTTTCTGTGCTTCCTTGTCCAGCTTGGAGAAAGCAAAACTAACGGCGCGGGTGTTGAGGCCGATGATATCAATATCGTCGGCATACGCCAGCAGCTGTACACTCTTATAGAAGATGGTACCTTCTCTGTTTAGTGCTGCAGCTCGAACTATTTTCTCCAGAAGCAGGTTGAAGAAGTCGCACGAAAGGGAGTCGTCTTGTCTGAAACCTCGTTTGGTATCGAACGGCTCGGAGAGGTCCTTCCCGATCCTGACGGAGCTTTCGGTGTTACTCAACGTCAGTTTGCACAGCCGTATTCGTTTTGCGGGGATACCAAATTCAGACATCGCGGCATAAAGGCAGCTCCTTTTCGTGCTGTCGAAAGCAGCTTTGAAATCGACGAAGAGGTGGTGTGTGTCGATTCTTCTATCACGGGTCTTTTCCAAGACTTGGCGCATGGTGAATATCTGGTCGGTTGTTGATTTTCCAGGTCTGAAGCCACACTGATAAGGTCCAATCAGTTTGTTGACGGTGGGCTTTAATCTTTCACACAATACGCTCGATAGAACCTTATATGCGATGTTGAGGAGGCTAATCCCACGGTAGTTGGCGCAGATTGTGGGGTCTCCTTTTTTATGGATTGGGCATAGCACACTTAAATTCCAATCGTTGGGCATGCTTTCGTCCGACCATATTTTACAAAGAAGCTGATGCATGCTCCTTATCAGTTCTTCGCCGCCGTGTTTGAATAGCTCGGCCGGCAATCCGTCGGCCCCTGCCGCTTTGTTGTTCTTCAGGCAGCCAATTGCTATTCGAACTTCTTCATGGTCGGGCAATGGAACGTCTGCTCTATCGTCATCGATTGGGGAATCGGGTTCTCCTTCTCCTGACGTTGTGCGTTCACTGCCATTCAGCAGGCTGGAGAAGTGTTCCCTCCATAATTTAAGTATGCTCTGGGCATCGGTCACTAGATCACCTTTGGGGGTTCTACAAGAGTATGCTGCGGTCTTAAAACCTTCTGTAGGCCGCCGCATTTTTTCGTAGAATTTTCGAGCATTGCCTTACGGCCAGTTTATTAAGCTCTTCGTACTCACTCATTTCGGCCTCTTTCTGTTTCTGTCTACAAATGCGTCTCGCTTCCCTCTTCAACTCTCGGAATCTATCCCATCCCGCACGTGTTGTGGTCGATCGTAACGTTGCGAGGTAGGCAGCCTGTTTTCTCTCCGCTGCGACACGGCACTTCCGAACCAATGGCTTCGGTTGCAGCTGTACGTAAGGAATTTAAAATGCCGTCCCACAGTTCCCTTATACCGAGTTGTTGACGAGTGCTCTCAGAGAGAAGGAGTGCAAGCCGAGTAGAAAATCGTTCGGCTGTCTGTTGTGATTGCAGCTTCTCGACGTCGAACCTTCCTTGTGTTTGTTGGCGTGCGTTTTTTGCTGCACAGAGGCGGGTACGAATCTTAGCTGCAACAAGATAGTGGTCCGAGTCGATGTTAGGGCCTCGGAGTGCACGCACATCTAAAACACTGGAGACGTGTCATCCATCTATCACAACATGATCGATCTGGTTGGTAGTTTTTCGATCCGGAGACAGCCAGGTAGCTTGATGAATCTTCTTATGCTGGAATCTAGTACTACAGATAACCATATTTCGGGCCCCGGCGAAGTCAATCAGCCTCAACCCATTTGGGGATGTTTCGTCGTGGAGGCTGAATTTACCGACCGTAGTGCCAAATATACCTTCTTTGCCCACCTTGGCGTTAAAGTCGCCAAGCACGATTTTGACATCGTGGCGGGGGCAGCTCTCATAAGCGCGCTCCACGCGCTCATAGAAGGCATCTTTGGTCACATCGTCCTTCTCTTCCGTCGGGGCGTGGGCGCAAATCACCGATATGTTGAAGAACCTTTGATGCGGATTGTGGCTAGACGTTCATTCACCGGAGTGAATGATAGTACTCGGCGACGAAGTCTCTCTCCCACCACGAATCCAACACCAAACTTGCGCTCTTTTATATGGCCACTGTAGTAAATGTCACAAGGACCTATTCGTCTCTGTCCTTGTCCCGTCCATCGCATTTCTTGGACGGTGGTGATGTCAGCCTTTGTTTTCGCGAGGACATCAACCAGCTGGGCAGCAGCACCTTCCCAATTAAGGGTCCGGACTTTCCAGGTGCATGCCCTCAAATCGTAGTCCTTACGTAGTCCTTACTTAGTGCCATGGTCGTCATCAAAAGGGGGGTCTCTCATCCGAGGCTTGCTGCTTCCTTTCATTGGGGGTGTTTTTTTACGTGGCGGGTCCCAAACCCAGCGCGCAACCCTATTTAGGGGATGTTTCGCCTTCTCACATTAGCTCGCCTTCGAACGGATGTTTTTAGGCTACCCAGAGGATACTTGGTCAAAGACCGGAAGTAGTGAGCTGCTTGAGCCATGTGTAAAAGAATCGTTTCTGGCCACTCCCAAGTGAATGGCGATCAGAGAACTTCCTCACTTGCGTGAACTTCTACACATGACTCCATCCATTGTGTTAGTTTTCTTCATTTATAAATTACGGGGTATAGGTCTACAATGCAGTTTTTCAACGTTCCCAATGCAGTAGCCGGTAACTTGTTGTCTTTTGACTTTTGCTTCTGCCCTCCAATGGCACTGCCAGTGATCAAATGCACCTTTGAGCTTCAAACGTCACAAGACGACACGACTCACGTTAAAACTTTCGCGATTTGTTTGTTGGCCGCAGATTCTCGGTTTTGGCCTACTTTCAATTCTGCCTCCATTGTTTCGTGTCTGAATTTGTCTTCAATTTCTAAACGTTATTTATATATATATTTACATATTCAATATTCTGCCTTTGGAAAGCAATTGCCCGATGCATCTCGAATGTACATTTGTCGGATGGCGGGCAGGATGAAGGCCGCAATTTTTTTATTTTATTTCTATTTATGTTCGACCTAAAAAAATTTATTTTATGTTGTTTGAAAATATGTTCAAACTTGACTTTTTCAGTGTTTTTTGGTTTAAATAGAAGATAATTTAATGCCAAAGATAATAAACTTTCGCCCCAATTGCATACGACGTTTAAATGTTTTTCTATTCGAAAAAATTAAAAACCAAGAAAACGCGCCTCTAAGTTTTGGCTTTCTGCCTAAGCGCTCATATATCTGCTAGACGCTCGGTCACTATTTCCCTTCTAGCTTCGACAATATTTCGAATTCCAATCGATAACTTTGGGGATATATTCTTAGATAATTTTTAAAGGGATTTAAGCAAAACCAAACGACTTTTGAAGCTCCTAAAGAAGACTCCCCCCTTAATACGGAGCTAATAAGTGCAGCTGGCTGTGACGCCTCAAAATAGGCCACAAAATAAATACATTTTGCAATATGGAAAAGTACTAGGAACAGCACCAACCAAAATTATTTGCATTTGCAAATTGCATTTGAAATGCTTTCTAAATAAAACTGGTATATCAAGCCAATAAGGATTGATATGTACTCATATGTACGTGGGTTTCCATTGTACTAAGGTGTGATATATGTGTAAACGTGAGGCAGCCTTTTAGGCACTCCAACTAAACAAGCGATCACGCGAACGCTCTGTGGCGTTAATGTATGTGCGTATAAGCCGCAAGGCAATCGTACGCTATGTGTATGTAGGTGATTTAGTTGCGCATTCGATGGTGCAAAGCCCGGTGCATATGCTACTGGTTTCTATTGCTCCACTCTGGTGAGAGTGTGTGTATTTCGGCTATATATTACTTCCATTTCTGAGCGAGCTTGACGGGCTAATGTAGGCGGTCCGCAAAGTAATTCAATTATTAGCGTATATGCTGAGGAATTTCCTTTTTTAGTCTGTACTTTTTCTTATATCTTCGAAAAAAAATTAACTCTGAAATTTATTTTAAAATATAAAACAAATTTCATAATTCTATAAAAGAAAACCTTATAAAAATACATCTAGTTTTTTTTCATCTAAAAAGGATTTTAAAACCACTCAAATGACGTAGAAACCACGTAAAATTTTCATAGATCACATCCAAAATTTGTAGGTATATTTGTACATCACTTGTTTAATCATTTTATAAAATAAGTAAAAAAGGGCTAAGTTCGGGTGCAACCGCATATTTTATACTCTTGCAACTTGCAGGAATCAAAGCCGGGGAAATACCTTAAGGTGTAAATCGCCAAACCAGAGGTTCGGAATCCAAGCAATTTTATATACATAAACTTATACTGACTGACATATTTGGCATAAGATTGGTTAGAAAAACCATTAACATTATACGTAGTATATGGCAGTTCGGGTAGTATCAAATCAATTTTATCTATTTTTTTCAATACTACATACCATGAATATTTCACATACTAATAAAATGTTCTCTGAGTTTCATTCAGGTACCATCACCAATCATATAGAGTAAAGTCACCCGGATGTTATATGTTTGTTTTACTAGGTGCTAGGTCAAGTTTTCACCACATTGTATCAATTTTAGGCACAAAGACGCACTGTTATCAGTAAAACTCGCTCTCTTATTTCCATAGCGAAAACTCACATATTGGCCGATATATGCGCTGCGAAATCACTTTAAAGTTCGAAAATTGTTGTGTTAGGTATATGGGAGCTGACACGATTCAACCAAACTTTTTATCCCGTTATATTAATTGCTTCTTTATTTGTTCACTGGAAAGAAAGGAAGCAAATGAAATTTGAAATTGTGTTATATGTAAAGTAAGCGTTGTTGCAGTCCGATTTCGCCCATTTTCGCACTGTGAAATAAGAATGTTTGAAAATATTATGTATCGAATTTGGTTGAAATGAGTCGGATCCTTAAACCATAATACCACTTCGGGAGTTAACTTTATTTTCTCTCGCGTATTTAATTATTTATTCATCGCGCTTCTGATAGCTTTTAACAATACCGTTATATGGGTAGTGTCGGTAGAAGTTCTTATAAGATATATACTCAGAAAATTTGGTTTTTGTGGCTTAAACGGTTTAGGAGATATGCATATTAAACTTTTTAGAGGGCGGGGCCACGCTCACTTTTGCAACATGCGATCCTCTTGTGCTTCGCGCTTAGTTATGCGCTTTTTATATGTTTTCGATTACTTCCATGTATGAATTTTTTTGAACTAAGAACCCACATACCAAGTTTAATCGAAATATCTCAAGTTACAGCTTGCACGGTCATCCTGGTCAATTATCTATATATAACCCTGTATCTATATCGATTAGGCTTAGGCGCTACGTGAAACATTTAGATTAACAAAACTATTATACTCTATAGCAACATGTTGCAAAAATATAAACATAGTGTTTTCTACATACAGTTATAAGTAGCATCAATTACGAGGAGTAATCAATACATAATATATATCAAGAACGTGTCATTGTCATTCTCAACATAAGTCCTATGGCAACAAAAAGTTTCAACTACAAATGGAAACGCTTTTTACTTTATTATTGCAGTAAATGTGAAACATCACTTTTTATCCGCACTCAGTTGGAAGCCCACAACTACATACTTGTACTTTTTGGATTCAATTAATTGCTTCCTTTTTTACCAAAACTATTTTTCATGAGCCTGTGTCCGAAATTGTGCCAAATTAATGTGATTTAGCCTGCTACTTTTCATAGTTGACCGCACCAGCAGCCACAGCGACATTGCCTTTTAACCCTGAATCAATATTATGACCACCATAGTTGCCTGGGTTTAAATTGGCCAGTGCCAGTTGGTTTTCTCACACAAGCATTGCACATATACAAAATTTTACAAAGTAGGCGCTTGGCTGAACGGCAAGTTATGGATAATATCTACTTATGATGTGCAATCTTATGCATTCAAAAAGGCTATAATGAATTAGTTCCACTTCTATGTTAAATTCTTAATGAAATAAAATTTTAAATGGAATAGCTTTTCTTTGAGTCCAAGTTTCGATGAGTCGCAGGAGCAATTCGACTGGCAACTGGTAAATGACACTCGTGATGTTTTGCTAAGAAACATGAATTGAAGCGGGCTTGGCCGCATAGAGTTTAGAATTTTCATCTCCCCACAGGAAAGAGTCTAACGGTATGATATCACATGTTCTTGGTGGCCAATCGACCGGCCTAAAGCGATAAATTATTTGCTTACCGCAGTGGTCTCTCAATAAATCCATTGATTGATGCGATATGTGGCAAGTGATGCCGTCTTGTTGAAAAGAGATGTCGCCGAGATCACGAGCTTCAATTTGAGGCATCAAATAGTCGTCTTTTGAATAGTCGTAATGAACTCATTACCGTTCGTAAAAAATGAAAAAATGCGCCAACTTTGCTTGTATACGTACCCCTTGAGCCTGAAATTAAATGCATCACTTAACAAAATTTACCTCAAAAACGTCCGTTTTGAATGAAACGGTAGCTCATTTCAGGTTGCCGTTCGTAAAAAATGCGCCCACTTTGCTTGTATACGTAGCCATTGAGCCTGAAATTAAATTCATCACTTAACAAAATTTACCTCAAAAACGTCCAACCTTTTTGAGCGTATAGAGTGAAGCTACAAGTATGTCGCGAAAGCTAGCGACATCAATTCTTGCTCAAGCTGTATTTCATGTGCCTTCAATTTACTATCTCGACGTGAAATGCGTCAAGTCGTTGCATACGTCACTCCGAGTTGATGCGAAAGGCGCTGAATTTACTCTCCAAGGTCTTCGTGTACACTTCTTCGCTGTATGTTGGGCGTGGTCTGTTCGGTCGAAAATCATCCAATAATGAAATCTGGGTTTCAAGATGGGTGATGGTATTGCGAATAGTACGCTCGGTAGATCGATTATGTTGGCCATAAGATGAGCATTTTTTACAGAACATGCATTTTTGTAGTAAGTTGAACGACTTGATAAAATGCCAAACTATACGGAACAAAAAGGAACATAACAGCTTGACATAGCTTACGCGTGACCTTTTAAAAAACGGCTATTGAAAGAAGAACATATATGTACTTGGATCACTGTACTGTAAGTGACAGATTTCAGAGATATGATATCAAATGCAATACTACTGTAACCAAATCCAAACTTTTAGAAATACTGGTAAAAAAAATTTTGCATTTGGCACAGAAAGACAATTTTTCTACGGTTCATGTGTTTAGATAAGTAATGTCACTGTAGAGCCTTTATCATAACAAATATTCGATGAACGTCTTTCCTATTCAAATTTTGTTTTACATGTATGTTTATGTATACTTTATCGAATATGTTTATATATACTTGTGTCTATACCTATATGTATACAGTTAGCGACTACAGACAGGTACGTTGAAATATTAATTTGTTGGATATCTTACTTTTTGCACTGTACGAATCCAAGAAAAACGCTTTGGAATGTTCAACTCAAAAAGACAAAAAGATGTAGTTTATTCAAAAGTTAAAATGCAAGTGAAAGAATGTTCTGGTTTTTGGGTTTCTTACAAAACTAAAAGTCAGGGTTACTCAAAAATGTAAGTTGCTAAAGGGTTGCATTTCAACATAATTGATAATAATCCGACAGTAACGCAGCCTCAGTTAAATATAGTAAAAATAAGCACTGGAAATACCAGGAATATACTCCTGCGTTGGTATATGTAGCGTACAAGAGAAAGGAAGAGTATATTCGCGCGATGAGTTGAAAGGGATATGCAGGAGACGTATGTGCTTTTTGCATTGTAATTAATTGATGAAATAAAGAGGGCTTAATCGTATTACACTTTCACAGTGGCAATTACGAACCATACCATCGGATCAGAGAAATCATCATTGAAACAAACAAGGTAAAAAGTAGATAAAATATTAAAAGAAATCTCAAAAACGTAAATTTAAAACTAGTAATAAAAGGGATATTTAAAAAAGTGAGAAGCAAAAAAAAAATTAACTGCAGTTAAGTGCGTTCAGTTTTACATGTATTATGAGTGGAGATAATTGTGAGCAGCATGGGTATAAATGTCGACATATACCTACTGCATAACTGTTTAAGATTTCATATTCTATGGCTTGATCATTAATTGCACCATTTGTGTTGACTTCAATTCATTCACACATAAGCACAATCGAAAGACTAATTCTTTCGAAATAACGTTTTTTGAATAATTTAAATGCTAATAATTATTTTATAATGATAAAGAAATTAATAAATTTTACGGGCACAAAGAAGTATTTTCAAATTTATGATTGTAATTGTTGATAATACAGCACGAAAAGGAGCTGCGTTTATGCCGCGATGTCTGAATTTGGTGTCCCAGCAAACAAACAGTCGTCGCACTCGCGACTAGGCTCTAACGTCACAGTCATAAGTTCGAAGTCGTAGATAATTACGTCTATTTTGGAACCAGCATTAACACCAACAATAACGTCAGCCTCGAAATCAAACCCATAATAACTCTTGCCAACAGGTGCTACTTTTGGCTGAGTAGGTAATTTAGAAGTAAAGTACTCTCTCGACGAACAAAAACCAAATTCAACAAGTCACTCATCTTGATTGTCCTGCTATATGATGCAGAGACATGGACGATGACACGAAAATTTATCGCCCTACGCGTATTGACAACGGCGAATATTGCAATCGATAGAACGGTGCGATATATGAGTTATACGATGATATTGACACATTTCATGTCATCCGAATGGATGAAAACACTTCCGCTCTGAAAGTATTCGATGCAGTACCCACCGGGGAAACCAGAAGAAGAGGAAGCTCTCCACGTCGTTGGAAAGACCAGGTGGAAAAGGACCTGGTTACACTTGGAACCTCTAATTGGCGGTAAAGAGCGAAATGGATGGACGACTGGAGAATTGTTGTAATCTCGGCTATAACCCCGAAAGGCAACAGCACTTAAACTGCGTACAGTTTGTCAGTATGTGGCTGCTGTGTATTTTTTGTGTCTGTGAATATGCTACTGGTATCAGTCTTTCTGGATTGCGTGTATGTATTTTCCTGTAAATTACTTCCTTTTAGCTAAATTAGACACGATAATGTAGGCGGTGATATATGTAATTAAATTATTGGCGTATTTGTTTATATGAGCTGAATCTGTATATGTTCATATAAATACATAAATATGTAAACATTTTTATAATGCTACATACGTTTTTATTGTATATCGTTGTTCCGTTCTTAATTTAAAGTCTGAACTTCCAAATCATTAGATTAGATTTTGCTCACACAAACCTAGCTATTCCTAGTTTGTTTAACTTGTAAGTAACTTAGCAGTGTGGTCCGAAGAACTCAAAGGCTTCTCAGTTCAACTTTTTACCTTCCTTGTGACAATTTTTACTGCAACAAATGTTGATTGGAACAGGAATAAAACAATATAAACTGGGAGGTGGATTTTAGAAATTTGTTTATAGCTATCTTACTATTGATTTTCGTACCAGATACGATTTTATGTTGATATTCTATGTCCAAAATCTGATAACTCATTTTTAAATTTAGTCATGGCTCCTTTATTTTAACAGCTCCTTGCATGCCAACTCTGAAACTCTTATCAAGAATTTCATATTGCAACTTTAAATTGATTTATAATTTTCTTGATCTTTATTTTACTGCCATCAGCCCTCACTTTTGTTTATGTTGAAAAATTGAGCGACTAGTTCGCGTATATACAGACAGAATAAAGTAAAATTACAACAAAAAATTAGAGCATCAAATGAAAAAGCTGATTACTATTATTATAGCCATGGTTTTTTCCAATAAAGGCGTGCAATAAATCCATTTTTATTATGCACCAACAAGCTAACATCCGCACTTAATTGACGGGCTCTCCGCGGATTTCCATATTGTAAGCGGCTTTACACATCATCAAATTCAATCTGCAGCCACATATTTTTTCGGGCTCGCTCAATTGTTTTTTTTTCTTTCTTATGAACCTTTTATCCGTACTTGTGCCAAATTAATGCGATTCAGCCTACTACTTTTCACATGTGACCGCACCAGCAGCCGCAGCGACCTTGCCTTTTAGCCCCGAATCAATATTATGACCGGCATAGTTGACTGGGTTTAAATTAGCCAGTGCCAGCGCACATTGCACATACACAAACTTTAAAACACATGGCTGTCCTACGTATTCAAAAAGGCTATAATGAATTAGTTCGACTTTTTAGTGTATTCGATTACTGAGTGTGAAATTTCTATAACATATAGAGTATGATAGGAAGCGTTCTACGGATGCGACGCAATTATTGATTTCAACACATTATTTACAGTGTTTGGGTATTCCGTTAAAATTACATATGGGACAAGAAGCGGGGTTGCTAAATAGAAGTCTAAGGAATTGCATTGGAGTTCTAGTAAAAATTCGCATACTTTACTCCAAGGGATATAAACGCCTAACCTTGTAATTTTTATGCCTAGATATAATTGTTATAGAACTATATCAAAAATTATCATCTTCAAACAAATTTATTGTGAAGATAGTCACATAGATAATGACAGCGGACTAACAGACCAAAAGTATCGACAAATTAACCAAACAAAGAGATAGGCAGCAGCGAAAGAAATAGCGCGCACAGTAACAGCAAATTGTAGAACTGGTATATGTAGACAACACCACAAAAACAAGTCACAACAAATTACACATAACTAAGCAGCAAAATTGATAGCAAAATAGAATAAGAAACGGATTAAACAAAGACATTATTGCATATCAGGTGAGGGCAGAGTGAGGGAAAAACAAAACCAAATACGTATACTTTGATTGCACCGAAGCTATAAAAGCCTTCACAAATACAAAGCTATATGTCATAGAGTTCCCATATAGATGGTTTTTGGAGAGAAATATAGAACAGTAAAAACTTACTAATAAAAAAAGTTGAGTAATTTTTGATGAAATTGTTCTCCTTACTTTTTAACTACAGCTTCATTGTATGAATCTTGAGAGGTACTGTAGTATGTGAACAAATTTCATACAATCGCTGATATCTATTGATTAGTTTTAAGTGTTAAAGTTTTTTTTTAGTACAGTAAATAGTTTTACAAGCTTTATTATACCAAAACTGTAAAAACAAACTTCCTTAAGTTTTTCCAAAACATTTAGGAAATATTTTGCAAACCATGATCATTTTTCTTTCATATTTCATCATATTTCGTTGCATATTCTAGCAGTTATTAGCCGCTCTATCACTTTTTCTCATAGAAACCTACATATTCTACATTCTATCAACATAAAGTACAATTAAAAAGATGCACATATCTCTACTTTTGATTAATAAATATGCTAAAATTTTCTAAACATTTGCACAGAAATTATTAACACTTGTATGTGTGCGTAAAAACAACCATTCATACGACTTTTGTAGCTGACTTAATTTAATTTAGTTGTATTAGAAAGTTATACAAAAAGGAATACCAAAGAGTCTAGACATTTAAACCAAAACAGGTCAGCACATATGCATATATAGTACATATGAATACATAGATACATGTGGGATTTCGAAGAGAAAAGATAAGAATTGAATACGTATTGCTTGGTATGGCTTTAGTATAAGGCATTTGGTATCGACGTATAGTTTCTCACGCATCTAAAGTTTCTGGAAAAGTTGTAATCATTTTTATTGAGAATATTTTCAATAAAAACTTCCTTTTAATATAGTTAATTAAAATTGAGGAACTACTTTGTTGAAATGTTATTATTGCTAGCAATCATTGCATGTGATATCTAATGAGAGTATACATAATTTATGTAAGTTTTTTACTTTCTTTAGAAAATGTGTGAATATAAATTAGTGTGTTTCGAAAACAATTTTTGGATTTTTTTTCAACTCTTACCCCCTCAAATGTTAGTGATTGACAAACAAAAAATCCTCCCTCAAACCAGGCACTGTAGCTTAACTCTAAGGGGTCGCTATTTTCTTTTTAGGTTCCCATTTTTCCGAAAAGAAAGAAGTCGCACAGTGCCATTTCAGATGAATATGGGGACTGGTTAATGGTTATACATAATGTGATTCTTGTCAAATAATCGGTCAAAAGCGTCGATTGATGAGACGGCGCACTATCGTGCAACAAACGCCAACTTTCATCTTCGTGATATTCGGGCCGAATACGGCGCACTGAACGCTCCAAAACTCCAAGGTAGAATACCGCATTAACGTTTTGGCTAGGTGGCACAAATTCCTTGTGGACAATACCCTTGGAATCATAAAAAAAAATCAGCATTGTCTTCACTTTTCACTTCTCCATGCACGATTTTTTGGGTTTCGGCTCGTCAGTTGCCTTCCATTCAGCCCTCTGGCGTTTCATTTCGGAATCATATTGGAAACACCATGTTTCGTCACCAGTCACAATATTGTGAAGGAAGTTTTTGTCTTTTCTGATCTCTTTAATGATGTTCTTCGAATGTTGGATTCTGAGCAATTTTGGTCATCAGCCAATTTGTGCGGAACAAACCGTGCACTCACCTTCGTAAGTCCAAATGTTCGGTCGAAATGCGATAAATCGATGTTTTGGAAGTGTTCAATGTCATTTCCATGAATTCACGTACAGTTTCGATGGAATTTCCGGTGATCACAGATTCTGATTGGCCCACATGTTGGTCGTCATTTATGTACTCACGACCACTTTGAAAACGTTGAAACCACTCGTGCACTCTGCAACGGGATAGGCAATCATCGTCATAAATTTGTTTCATCAATTGAAACGCTTCGGTAAAAGTTTTACCAATTTTAAAACAAAATTTAATGTTGGCTCTTTGTTCGAAGCTCATTTTCGCACTGATAGCACAAACATACTGACACTTAGAACGCAATAACTTCACTTTCAATCGGTGAAATGTCATGAAGTTCTCACTGAACAATCGATAAAGATAGCAGATTCAACCGCACCAGTCGACATATACATATGTATATGGCCACCAGGGGCCGCTAATTTGGAACGCCCCTTGTATGGTATAACTCATCTTGCGTTTAACTACGTGTCGGAAGTTGTAAAGTATGCAACAAAATTTTCATTTTCTACAACAAAGTAGAAGCAAGCCAATTGTAAGAGCCACAAAGTATGCAAAAGCCTTTAGATGGAAATTCTGTTTTGAGTTTGAAGTGGCAAAAAGTCATTAATTCTTCGTTAAAAGCAAACAAAAAAATCACATGTACATATGTTCGCATGTGTGTAGCAGCTTGCTGAAAGGGCTATGAATGCAAGTAATATTTATATTCAAATACTTGTTCTTAATCGCTGTTACAAATGCATTCTCCAAAGTGACATTTTTATTTTGCGCAAGTATTTTATAAGAGTGCAGTTGTTTATGAGTTTTTCGTGATAGTATTTTACCCCCAAGTGCGTCAAGAATTATTATTAAGGTATAATAAACTACAACTTTTTTATTGAAAGGATTGATTATGATGTCCTCTTTGTACGCTAAGAATACTATATTTCTATATAGCTGGCCTACAGGCATACATATGTACATCTTCTAATGAATATTATAAAATATGTGCATCATTGGGAAACATGTAATCGAGATAGTTATTTGAGTTTTGCGTTATACCTCTCCTGAGTATTATTTATTTAATAGACAGACTTAATTAGTTTTGTAAAAATAAAATTGTGTAAAGTTTTTTAATTATAACTATACCAAAAAATGCACTTTAATATAAATAATTTTCATAAGATTATAAGAAAACTCTTTTTTTAAGGAAATGATTACATTACCATTACAGCAATTTTGAAAAACTAAAAGAAAAGCTTTGTTATTTTTCGAATTAAAAAGTGATAGACGTTTAAACAATATCCATGCGAATGTAAAAATAACAACAGTTATTTTAGGGCCATATGTTAACCAAACAAATTTTATACATATTTCAGTTTGCTATAAATACCCAACGGCTAATTGTATTATGATTACGTTACATATAAATTCGATGATCAGTTCTTACATGAAGGTTAACTAGAACCGCCAAACCTACAAATCAATCTACTAGTATACTATCGTTAGTAGGTCCAACAGAAGCATGGTCTACCGTCGGCCACCACGAAATTGTACTCAGATGCATTTCGCTGTTAGTGCTGGTTTTCTTCATTTACTATTTTATTTTATTCATTTCTTTGCATATGCTGCAGATATACATACACATTTACATTAAATTGCATTACAGATTATACATATATGTATATGTTTAGATTACAACCCCTTTGGGGATCCGCTCTTCACTTTGCACTGGTCCAATGGCCCTAGTATTCCGTCTTTCTCTCTCGTGAGGCCCCTTACTGAGGCCGATAATTGTTTTATAACTCGTTCAGCTGGTTTTGGATAATTGAAGTGTTGTGAAGATATGTGTACGAGTTTGTGCTACAAATACTCTTGCAATTACTTTTAACAGTATCATTTGTACAGTAATGCTAACAAAATTTTAAAACATTATAACCACTTCTACTGGACCAATTTGAATCTATACATCTGAACAAATTATAGTACTTTTAAAAATTTTAAACATTTGAAAAAAAAGTGGTATATCTTTTTCCAAAGAGTTGTCATTTTGTGAAACAAAATTAAAACTTTCGGTTTAATTTTAAGAAATAATTAATAAAGAAACTGGATTGTGAAAATATTAATTGATTTTTTTACCACAATCCTTAAATTACCTGCCATTTTGTGAAGCAAAATTAAAACTTTCGGTTTAATTTTAAGAAATAATTAATAAAGAAACTGGATTGTGAAAATGTTAATTGATTTTTTTACCACAATCCTAAAATTACCCGAAATTCATGCCTCTAGACTAAAATACATCTTAAGAAGCTTAGGAATATTCTCAAGTCTGGCAGATGCATCGAGATCAAGGTTAGAAAAATGTAAGCTATAGTGCTCCCCTCTAAAAAATTTGTGCAAATATTGTAGCATTTCTTTGGATAATTATCTGCGCCAAATTTCGTGAAGATAACGTGGGAGATTAAAAGCTCTCATTACAAGGACTTGAACTTGATTGGTCAGTGTGCGTGGCAGCTATGTCCTATAGTTGGCCGATGTCTGTTCTGACAAATAAAATCTAGAGATGAGACAACCAAAAGAAGAACTGGCAGACAGATGTCATGACTAAATTGACTGAGCCTGTTATGCGGACCTTATTAAATTATATCTACTAATATGAGAGAAAAATAGTACGACTTAATTTTAAAATTATTAATTTATTTTTCAAAATCTATGTCGTCCCAAAAGCTTTTTAATATTTTTTTTTCAATTCAAATTCGTGGTAGTCGGAAATCGCTGTATCACAAACGTTAACACGACGCTTGAAAAAATTTTGTGATTTTGGAACCAATTCACTAAATTCAATTTCTCTTTTCTTAGACCCAAATTAGGTCTACAATTGTTTTCAATAAACCTTCCGATACTCCAACGATGTCCGTAAGATATGTGACAGTTAATCGTCGATTTTAATGCACTAATTTCTTTATTTTATTGATGTCTTGACCGTGGTTCCTCGTCAATACTTCTCGACCCTCTCAGAATAATTTGTAGCAGTCAAAAACACTTGCTCGCGACAAAGAATTATTACCCAAGGTTTTTTCAACATTCTGAATGTTGCGATACCAGAAATTCGATTCCGCCACAGAATATAATGGAACTTCTTTGTTGACTAATTTCACTCATCGTAACCATCTCCGAATGCACTTAATGTATTCAGAAAGCAACTGTATACTAAACACTAATAATTATTTTAATGTGACATTGGTGCAGATGTCACTGACATTCATACCAATCTAGAGCAAATATATTTCGACAAAAGGGTTTTCGCCCGAAAAAGTTTTACTATTTTTTGCATGTAGTAGTATTTATAATGACATTGATGTTTCTGTCTGGTTGTTACAATCTTCGTAGCAAACTAACTTTTACTGAGCGATTTGCACCAAAACGCTGGTCTTTTGCAATTTACACATTCGTATAAAAATTCATATTATTTTCGAACAAGAGACAGCAATTGCGATTCAATTCCAGATTATAAAAATTTTATTAGCTTATTATAGTTAAAAATTTGTCAGTTCTTATACTATTAATCAATTGTCTTATTTGAGGAAAGCCTTCAATTGTGGGCGTAGTTATGACCAAGATAAGAATTGATCTCTTTAGAATCATACAACTAGTGGAATTTTACAGTAGAATCCTAATCGTGCAAAGTCAGTTTACTTCCTTAAGCAAGCAAACTAATTTCTTCCGGTTTGAGTAGCTTATTTACAAATATCTAGGAGAAAGTATAATCATGCCATAAACAGAAAAAAATAGTGTATTCCCAATAGAGAGGCTCGTGTGTATAGTATATCTGCAAATTTGTCATTTATAGAGCTAAGTGTTGATATCGTTGTAAAAATCAAATGATATAGACTTTTTGGTACCAGTAGTGAACACGATAGAGTAAAATAACTTACGCGGGGTAATAAGTGCAGCTAACTGTAACGCCCAAAAATCGGCAACAGAAAAAATACTAGAAAGAGGGCGAATAAAAATTATTTGCAATTGCAAATTGCATTTGGAATGCTTTGTAAATAATTCTGGTATTTCAAACTAATACGGCTGGGTATGAGTTTATGTGTACGTGGGCTCTCATTGAACTAAAGTGTGAATTCCCTTGAAATTCGCCATATACATATGTATGTGTGAACGTGAAGCAGCACTTCGACAAAAAAAGCGATCAGGCCATCATTCTGCGGCGTTAATTTATATGCGTTGCTGTGTTATATGTACACCCGCGGCCAAGCGTAACTTACCACTTGATTTTTTTCACTATTTTCAATTTTTTCGTTCTTTGGGTAACTTTTTTATGAATTTAATAGAATATGGGGAATATATAGATGGCTCGAATATATTAGGTTAACTGTGACTTTAATCTAGCCCATTTGTAAAATTTAATTGAGAAAACTTTTTTTATTGCACACAAGACTTTGATTTCATTATTACTAATTCTTGTAATAACTTAATGGTAAGTTACGCTTGGTAAGTTACGCTTGGCCGCAGGTGTATATAGATAATTTAATTGCGCATTCGGTGGCAACAGCGGTTAAACTTTCTGCAATTTGTTTGTAATTTCATGTGTATTTTTGTTGCCTGTGCATATGCTAATGGTTCCAATTGTCTCACTTTGGCTTGCGTGCGTGTATTTCGGCTATCAATTTCTTACGTTTCTGAGCAAGTTAGATGCGCTAATGTAGGCAGTTCTCAAGGTAATACAATTACCAGAGGATGTGTTGGAGAATTTCTTCATATGAGCTAATTTTTAATCTGTACAATTTCTTATATGTTCGGAAGCTATGAGAATTCGTTAAGTTTTACCAGTTTTGCAGTATTTTAAAAATATTTAGCTAAAAATTTCTGAAAATAAATTCGCTATATGTTGGTGAAGGACATATTGCACACAACCATGAAAGCTTTACTCCGGATTTACCATTGTACACATTCTTTTGCAAAGTTTTACACAAAATGGATGAGCACAGCTCTAATTGTAAGCTCATTCGGGTCTTCTACGATAATCTGCTCTACAGTGGCAATAGCATCTTGAATGCGTACCGAACAGCATACCTCAGGGTGCGCCTTATTCACTAGATTGTTTGAAACCAATCCAGGGTTGTTCGAATAACCGACTCTGCTATGCGACTATGTCGGTCGAATATTGGAGGCAGCGCGCACTGTTTCGCTGAGTTACTAACGATGTTCCCTAGTAAATCTGCTCATCATAATATGGCAAACCAAACTCGGTATAAATCAGGTAACAATTGCCAATGCGACCAACTCCGAAAAAGTTATTGCCCTTTGAAAACCCTACACATTTAATTTAGTTTTACTGCACTAACAAAAGTCGCAAGTATGAAATGTGTGCTGCCAAACGCCCTCAGTAAAACCATATTTAAAATTCGCACTCATAAAGAATACATATGTATGTATACGTGTGTGCGGCGGATGAACAAACATATTCAGTCAAATTATCAGCCCGTAGTCTTTGCTTTGTGGCACTTTATTTGCTCGTTAAAATTTGGCATATGGGCCCGTGAAGGGAAAGGGTGACGTTGGCGGTGTCAACGAGTTTGTTGCTGGAATGTAGTATTAGTGAAAAGAGGCGGGTGGCGATACAATTATATTACCCTACTACTTTGCAACTACAATACATGTTTGTTTAATTGGATTGTGCTGTTCCGCAACAACTACGTAAGTAAGTGAACAGGATATGCTGAATACTGTAAAAAAAATGAATGATATTGGAAAAAGTACCTATCCTTGGATCAATATACAATACGGAACACATATCAGAGATCTGGGATCAAACGCAGCAGCACTGTAGCCAAACCCTTACGGTCAACAATCATTGAAAAAATTTTGCATTCGGCGCAGAAAACTTCTTTTCTATTGTTCAAACTTTTGAGACGTATTTGCTAAGGAAAATTCAAAAATTATTCAAATAAGTGTTAAGCACGCCCAAAAAGTGCATGTGTATAATAACCTTTGTCACTGTAGAGGTTATATCATACGACATTGTAGCTGAACGTCTTTGCTTATGGCATTGAAATTAATCTGCAATTTTAAGGGGAAGAAGACTATGCAGTTATATCCTACAATTACTCGAATATGTTTATGTATACATGCATAGGTATAAATACGTATGCAGCTAGCGACTACAGGCAGTTATGCAGTTGGAAATCATGGAAATAAGCACTGAAAGTAACATCGAATACGCTTCGCGTTGATATACTACATATAATGTATATAGCGCAGAGGAGGAAGGAAATTATTCGCGCGATGAGTTGAAAGGGATATAAAGTAGAAGTATGTGCCTTTTTGCATTGCAATTACTTGGTAAAGTAAAGAAGACTTAATTATATTATATTTTCACAGTGGCAATTGCCGGCATTCACATCAGATCAGGGGAATCCTTATTGAAACGAAAAAAGGTAAAAAATAAAAAAATATTTAAAAAAGTGCGAAGAAAAAACATTAACTCCGAAACAATGCGTAGTAAAATGCAGCGCGTTCAGATTTACATATATCACGAGTGGAGATAATTATAGGCAATTAATTTGGGGTTAAATGCGGACATATACTTCTATTGCATAATCATTTAACGGCTCAAATTCCGTGGGTTCATCATTAATTACAATCCCTTTTGTTAATTTCAATTTCACAGAAGCGAACATTCATATATTAAGAACAACTGAAAAGCGAATTCTCTAGAAATTATATTCTTGGAACATTTTTAAATGCTAATTTATTTAGTTATTTCTTTTTCCATCATTATCGAAAAATTAGTGAATTTAACAGGCAAAAATTGGTATTATAAAATTTATAATTGATGATGAAATGTTTTGCTTAGTGAGAATTTTTTTTATAAAAAATTTCTTCTATAAGAATACTTATTTTTAATTTATTCAGAGTGGTTTTCGCCAATAATGAATGGTTCGTTAATTCCAAAATGAGACTCAACCAAATAATATTATTGCTACTACATATATTATGTAATCATAAAAAGTAGGCTCTTATTCGAGGCTGCTTAGTTTTTTCATGGAAGTGTGTTTTTTTAAGTGGCGGGTGTCAAATCCAGTGCACGACCCTTGGGAGGGATGTTTCGCCTTCTCACTTTAGCTCGCCTTCAAACGAATGTTCTTTGGCTACCTAGAGGATACTTGGTCAAAGACCGGAAGTCGTGAGTTGCATGAGCCATTTATAAAATAATCATTTCTGACACTCCCAAATGAATAGGGCACAGAAAAATGTTCTCACTTGCCCATTTCAAGCTTCTTACGTAAAGCTGCAAACGAAACCATTGCTTGTCGGATTTCATTTGCAAACAAAAAAGAGAGAGGCCGAAATGCATGAGTATGAAGAGATTGACAAGCTGGCCCAAAGCGGTAATGCTCAAAAATTCTACGAAAACAGAAGGTTTCAAGACCGGAGCATACTCTTATAAAACCCACAGAGGCAATTTAGTGACTGTTGGCCAGCGCATACAGAAATTATAGAGGGAACACTTCTCCAGCCTGTATGTAATAATGTAATAAATTTTTAAGTAGTTTATATACATATTTTATATACGAGTATGTGACAGGTATTTATGCCATTTATTCGTGAAATGAAATTCCAGTTTTCTAAACCGTTAGGATGCACAATTTTCCAAAGGAGCTGTGAAAAATAGGATTCTTTTAAGAGTGTGAAATGTGTTTTGCAACACCCCTGCTACGACTGGGACATAGACTATTCCACTTTTTTTGTTTACTCAATAAGAAATACAATACAAATGATAATTTGTCGCCTAAAGCCTTTCTTTTTCCTGCGGCAAATACGCAAAAAAAATATTCGCAGCCTTCTATTTTGGTTGCATATTCTGGTTGATTGCAAAAAATATTATTTTGTTTAGCATGCATTTTGTGCTTTTTGGTGGAAGAACAAAGAAAATATTTCAATACATTCTGTTAGGCATAAATTTGTGTTAAACATTCGTATGTTGGCGTATTTTCATTATGTAATTGAAAATCTATGTCATTTATTGACAGCAAGAGGGCGACATGGACAATTGATAAGACTACATGAATTGGAAGATGAACTTGAAGGAAAAAACATACTTAAATATAATATTTTGTGAGTAAGGTTTGGGAGTAAGATAATTATTAAGTCTCTTTATGTTCGAAATCGGATTATATAATAATTTATCAAGCCCCAGGTACCAAATATGTTGAACGGAGTGCCAGTGTTGACTTTTTACCGAAAATAGCGGTCAATATCTAAGATATAACAATGAAACTTCATCCTGCTGTGTTCGGTGTTAAAATGGGTTAAGTCCATATATGTCCACACATATTTAACATAAGGAATTTCTAAGCTCCGATTGATTTCTTAAAATAATGTAACATTATGCCCTTTTAGGTATATTGGGTGTATAAATTCCATGCAGATAGGAATACTTAACTTCTTCTCTATCTTAGAAAAGGCACTTCTGACTGCTAAGTTGCATCAACGCAAAGTCTCAATTCGTAAAATGGGGAATTAAATAGACTAAACTCGAATTAATTCTGAAGGTTCCACTCAAACGAACACATCATATCGTCCCCTCAATATAACAATAGCGTATGTGCTCATACGCCATTATTTTTTTATTGCATATTTAGAATCTCCATCATTGATTCTATGTCTGGTCAAAATTTCGTCAAATTCTACTTCCACAAAGTGGGTCAAAATGTCATTGGAAAAAATGGTGCATAATTTCATGTTCAGAAATTTCCTTCAATAAGAAAATTACAAAAACTTTAAACTCGATTTTCTCAAAACCCAAAAAAAATTATACGCTATTGTTATATTGAGGGGACGATATAATACCACTAATGTGGTAATCAGTCAGACATTTTATTTCTTTTTACTTTGCAAACATAATTGCGAGGCAACCAAACTGTGCTACACACTGCTCTGTGGAATCATTAACACCACGTTAAGGTAATCAGCCAAATTAGCGGCCCGCAGCTTTGCTTTGCGGCCGTTTTTGACGCTGTAGATTAACGGTGGTGTTGGTATTCTCTGAAATCCTAATTAATAATAATCCGTAGGTAATGTAGTATCAGTTAGAAATTATGAAAATAAGCACTGAAAATACCAGTGCAGAGCCTGCAAAACGCTTGTGCGTAGTTATACCATATGTGACGTCGAAGGGAAATGAAGAGTATATGCGCACAATGCTTTCAACTCATTATACAGGAGGCATACGTAATTTGCTCTTCTGCACTACAATAACTTGATAAAGTAAAGGAGGCTTAATCACATTATATTTTCATAGCGGAAATTGAAAGCCATCATTGTCATCATCAAAAGTAAAAAGAGAAAAATTGAGAAAATATAAAAATGAAGCTTGAAAAGGTGTAAATAATTCAGTAAAAGCGGACAATTAAAAACCTAAAAATTGTAAGTGTTTTATTTAAATCCGAAAAATTGCGCAGTAACAGGCAGTACCTTCTGTTTTCACATATAAATAACGGATATAATCATAGTAACTTATTGTACCTGTATTATTATACACTAACATCACCAACACTTACAGAGCCAGTTATAAACAGGTATGCTAACACAAATGTACAAATCTATAGTACATACCGAAATTATAGAGGAAACACTTCTCCAGCCTGATGGATGGAAGTGGAAGCAGACGATAGAGCAGAAGTTCTATTGCTCGACTACGAAGAAATTCAAATAGCAATTGCCCGTCTGAAAAACAACAAAGCGGCAGGAGCCGATGGATTACCGACATACTCGAATATTATATATGATATCGATATCATCGGCAATATACCCACGCCGTTGGTTGTGCTTTCTCTAGGCTGGACGAAGGAGCAAAACAAATTGGTCTGGTAGTGAACGAGAGTAAAACGAAAGATCTGCTGTCTTTAAGCAAACAGTCGTCGTACTCGTCACGTGGTTCCCGCGTCATTGCTGACAGCTATTACTTCGAAGTCGTAGATATTTTTTATCTACCTTGGAATCATTATTAACACTAACAACAATGTCGGCCTTGAAATCCAACGCAGAATTAATCTTGCCAACAGGTGTTTCTTTGGACTAAGTAGACAACTGAGAAGTAAAGTCCTCTCTCGACGAACAGAGACCAAAATCTACAAGTCACTCATCTTTTCCGTCTTGCCATATGGTGCAGAGGCATGGACGATGACACGATGATTTATGATGCTTTGCGCATTAACAACGGCGAATATTGCAATCGATGGAACGGTGCGATATATGAGTTATACGATGATACATAGTTCATGTCATCCGAATGGATGAAATCACTTCCGCTCTGAAAGTATTCGATGCAGTACCCAGCGAGGAAACCAGAGGAAGAGCAAGCTCTCCACGTCGTTGGAAAGACCAGGTGGAAAAGGACCTGGTTACACTTGGAACTTCTAATTGGCGGTGAAGAGCAAAATGGATAAATGACTGGCGCATTGTTGTAAGCTCGGCTATAACCCCGAAAGGCAACAGCGCTTAAACTGCATACAGTTTGTTAGAATGTGGCGGTGTATTTTTTGTATCTGTGAATATGCTATTGGTTTCAGTCTTTTTCTGGATTTTTTTTTACTTTTATGTAACTTAGCAGTGTGGTCCATAGAGTTTAAAGGCTTCTCAGTTCAATTTTTTACCTTCCTTGTGACAATTTTTACTGCAACAAATGTTGATTGCAACAGGAATTAACATTCATGTAGTTAACAATATAAACTGGAAGGTATATTTTCGAAATTTGTTTATAGATACTCGTATCTTACTATTGATTTTCGTGGCAGATGCGATTTTATGTTGATATTCCATGTCCAAAATTTGATAACTCATATTAAAATTTAATTTTTTAACAACTCCTTGCATGCCAACTCTGAAACTCTTTTCAAGAATTTCATATTGCAACTTTATATTGACATTCACTTATATATATAATTAATATATATTTATAATTTTCTTGATCTTTATTTTACTGCCATCAGCCCTCACTTTTGTTTATGTTGAAAAATTGAGAGACTAGTTCGCGTATATACAAACAGAAAAAAGTAAAATTACAACAAAAAATTGGAGCATCAAATGAAAAAGCTAATTGCTATTATTATAGCCATGGTCTTTGCCAATAAAGCCGTGCAATAAATCCAGTTATATTATGCACCAACAAGCTAACATCCGCACTTAATTGACGGGCTCTCCGCGGCTTTCCATATTGCAAGCGGCTTTACACATCATCAAATTCAATCTGCAGCCACATATTTTTTCGGGCTCACTCAATTGCTGCTTTTTTCTCATGAGCCTTTTGTCCGTACTTGTGCCAAATTAATTTGATTTAGCCTACTACTTTTCTCATTTGACCGCACCAGCAGCCGCAGCGACTTTGCCTTTTAGTCCCGAATCAATATTACGACCGGCATAGTTGACTGGGTTTAAATTGGCCAATGCCTGTTGGTTTTCTCCACATAAGCATTTCACATATACAAAGAGTGCACTTGGCTAGACGGCAAGTTATCATTATCATTCTTATGTTGTGCTAAAAGGCTGTTATGAGTTAGTTGGACTTTTATGCAAAACTCTTAATGCAATGAAATTATACATGGAATAGCTTTTCTCTTATATCCATTATATTTTGATTTGCCAGTTTGTCAAAGTATAATTGATTTCAGCAACATTGAATTATAAAAGTATTCGATTACTGAGTATGAAATTTCTATCATATATTTTTATTGAATTCAAATTTGGTTTAATCTCAAGAAAGTATGATAGGCCGCCTTTTACTGATGCGACACAATTATTGGTCTCTAAGTACTTTGAACGTATTATGTACAATATTTGGGTATTCCGTTAAAGTTGCATATGAGGTATGAAGCTGGACTGCTAAGTGGAAGTTTAAGAAACCTTATCAATTTTTAGGCCAAGATATAGCTGTTATGGTACTAAATCAGAAGTGACCATTTTGAACTAGATGGAGGGTGAAAGTTATTAAGTGACATCCGGCAAGCAGACCAAGAGTATCGACAAATTCACCAAACAACGAGATAGCCGGCAACGAAAGAAATAGCCCGCACAGTCACGTAGCAAATTGCAGCACTAATATAGACAACACCATAAAAACAGAACTCTTATCAACGCCAATAAGCATTCTTATTCTTATATTTTTTTAATTTTTGAAACAAAATTGGGTCATATTAACTGAATATGCTCGAAAATTTTCACTTTTTTAAAAACTGCTTTTTCGTATAAATCTTGAGAGGTACATATAGTATCTGAACAAAATTCTTTTCATACTTTTAGGTTTATTATACCAAAACTGTAAAACAAACTTCATAAAATTTTTCCTAAACATCTTGGGAAATATTTTGTAAGCAACCGTATACCTGTACATATTTCTTTGCATATTTTAGTAGCCATGTAAGCCGCTCTTATCACTTTTTCTCATTACGTTACGTACGTCAAACTTTCATTTTCAACATGTATCTCCGGTTAATAAATATGTTATAATGTTTAGGAAAACTATTTGCACAGAAATTACTAGCATGTGTATGTGTGAGTAAATATAACCATGCATCCAATTTTTTGTAGAACAAATTTACAATAAAATCTAAATACTCAGACTGTTTAGTAAAGTTGACTTAATTTAATTTGAATTAAATTTGATGAGCAAGTCATAGGAAAAAGAATACCAAAAAAATGCAGGCATTTTAAACTGAAATTGGTTAGCACATATGCATACATGTAGAGGTATGTGTGATTTCGAAGAGAAAAGATGAGAATTGCATATGTATTGCATGGTTTGCCTCTGGAGTGTGTGAGAAACTGTTTTTGGATTTCACGCATCTAAAGTTTGCGGAATCACTAGCCACATCTGCGGTAAACTGGAAATAATTTGTCAATTGGAAAAGTTATAAAAATTTCTATTAACAACACTTTCAATAAAACAGCTTGAAGCTATTGTATATAGTTAAGCAAAATTGAGGAACTTCTTTGTTGAAATGTTAGTTTTGCTAGCAATTATTTCATGTGATTTCTAATTTGAGGATACATATTTTATGTAAGTTTCTTTACTTGCAAAAGGCACGACTAAAACGTATCTCATGTTTATTAGAATTGGTTTGATAATAAATACTATCAAACTTATTCGTTTTTAATTTTTGCAGAGAGTCATTTCAATTAAGATCACTGCCGTGCTAATTCGATGAGAATGTCTAAAAACTAAATGCTTCAAGGAGTCAGAGAGTCAAGGAGAGCAGCAATAACTTTATTATCTTAAGCAAATATTTTCATTCTGGAATCGCGATTAAAACTAGAGCCATATAAATTTGAAATAAACACTGGAATGAAAAAAATTATTCTTAAGGAACGACTATATTGCAAAGTCAAGCATCTGATGCCTGATCTGATAACTGCGTTAAAACGTGAAGTTAGTTGAAACCGGTAAAGGGAACCCATACAACTCCTGAGTATACAGATTCTTTTGATTATTTTCTCTGAAAAAAAACTGACGTTATCTGTTAACATTTTATTTTAAATAATGAAGAGTAAATGCATACAATTAATTAAAGCTGTTCGATACGATGAGAGAAAATTTGTGAAAGGCGCAATTTTGTTGGAAAATTCAATATTGATGTAAATTTTGAAATTTGCTTTATTTTCCAAAATTTTCTGTGTAAATTTACACTCAAACTTCCATTAACTATTTCCGAACTGTGTATAGGATTCTATTTACAAAGCCTTGTTATAGGCCAACAGTAAATATACAACTACAAAAATGATTTGGTGCATTATAGAAATGACAACTTTGTGTCATTAAATTATTCTCAAATAATATAAATGCATACCTTTTTTTCTAATTTTCAATTTGCCAAATGTTTTGTGCATTTTCAATATGTCTCGTTTATTGTAGCCATAGTGAATGCGAACTATTTTGTAAATTATTGGCTTACTTTAGCAGACTGGGAACACTTGTTACAAACATTTATATTGTTGTTGCAACTTTTCAATAAAAATAAATTTTACTCCCAAGCCAAGAGCTAAAATGCCATTGTAAATAAAAAGAGACAGGGTTGACATTTGCTGGGCCGCTGAGCGGACTTGAAAACTTGTATTTCATAGTTCTGTACGAGTAAATACTATGTATGTGGTAATAAACTGAAAAGCGTTTAAATAAAAATGCAAAAAACGTGTATGTATCTTCTTATCACGTAACATATAAACAGAAATGCTACTATGGAATTGTTTTGTAAACTATTTAAACGAAGGCAATGCGCCTGCGCATATGCTATGTAAAAAACAGCAAACGCATGATTGACAATAGAATTTGTATAGCAAAGCGAAAAATTTACACGGTAATTTTAATTAAATCCCAATTCATTACCTATGTGCTAAAGTGAAAAAAACTTTTCCTTTATTAGTTCGGGAACTACGTTATTTATTAATTTCAATTATAAATTTGAGCTACGTAGATGTATCTTTTCATACTGCTATAAAAATTTGTCAAAATTTCGTAAAATTAAATGTGCAATTTGGATGGTAAATAAAAATAATTATTTTCAAAAATTAAAAGTTTTACGACTTAGGATAATAACGAAGAGGAGGACAGGGCGTATAAGTGACATTATTGGTAATATGGTACACATCTAAACTTCGTATGTAGTATTCATATATATTATGTTTCTAGAGTAAGACGAGTACAAAGAAGGTTTAACTTCATTATGACATAAACAGGAATCAATCAACGCTAATTATATTACCATTCAAAAATCGTTAAGCAAATATGCGTAGCAAAACCTGATGCATTTTGGAAAGAGCATTTCTCATATTTGAGTTCAAAGTCCATTTTCATACAACTTGTAAGCCTTAGCCCAAAAATACCGATGTTTGTTTCACCAACCGAAAATTGTAAAACTATTTCTTTTGTTTCGAAAATATAATTTTATTGAATACAATTTATTTAAAGTCTCACAAAAACTCAATATAACAATATTTAAAACAGATGTGACGAAAAAGAGATGTCGAACTGCACGCAGGTCGTCATTTCCCTGCGATCGTGATATCGATAAAGAGGCTGGACCGCTAGCTGTTGACCCTTTTTGTTGATATTAATGTGGGGTGTTGGCCAACTGTGGGATCTGAAATTGGAGTGTAATTGTGGATGATATATAGTGTGTGGGTATTGGTGTGTGGTGTAGTGATGTCAAATGTGAGTTGTGAGATGGTGAAAACGGTGTCTTATGCGTCTGAATAATGTTATGTCTAGCATGGTGTGTTGCGGCTTTTTGGCCAATCACATTTGTATGAACAGTAGCTTCACAGAATCGGATTAAAACGCCACGGGAAGGCTCCAAGGCTGTATAACCATAACACCAGTAATCATATCAGCAAGGCAGTAAGAAATATGTAAAAAAAAAGTTGCGCACACTGAAAAAATATATGTTAATATATGTGTTATGTGCCTGCCAAATAACAGCTTGATCTCTTTCAGTTCAAGCCGCGGAACTTTATATTTTATTTTAATTCCCATCACTAATATTGTTCACCTAACGGTTGTTTGTATCACCTAAAGCGATATTTACTATACATATACATTAGAGTGATTCAAAAAAAAAATTTTTTTTTTTCGTTTGGTACTCGGAAAAATAGGTTCCTAGACACCTCTAAGAAGGCCTCTCCAAACATGAGTTTTTAATTGTTACGGGAAGGTCTTCCTACATACAGTTTTCTATTTTTTCTCATTATCAGATAGAAAAATTTAAATCTCGCTTCCAACTACTTGAAAAAATATCTTGTTCCTTAGATTTTGTAGTAAATTTGATGCTCTACAAAAAAAGTCTGCCATGATATTTTTGTAAACCCAAACGTTTAAAAGATATTAACAGTTAAAGTTTGATTATTTTTGGGAAAATTTTTTATTTCTTATGAATTTTATACCTCAATGAAAAAAAAAAAAATTAATGAATGAAGGGGACCGTCGCCCCGGGCGCAACTTCTTGGGGGCGGCAAAATGATATTTAAAAACTTCAATTCGGGCAAAAATTCCTGCAAATTGTGTCAAAAGTGTACAAGATATAGGGCAAAAATGAGTGTTTTTTATGGCTTTTAATAAGATGTCGTGTAAATTTACTATCAATTTCCTCAATAACCGTATTGTGAGAATTTTGGAACTTCAGAATTTGCGTGGCGTTCCTAAGTTTTATATACTTAATATCGGACGTATTTTGTAAAAATTCACTTTTGTTCGAACCACCTTATGAAACTTGTAGGTAGGTAGATAATGGGGGGCGGCTGAACATCCTTGGCCCCGGGCGCCCGAAGTTGTAGCTACGCCACTGATTACGATATCGCAATGTTTACTCTAGTTACAGCTTGCACTGACGGACGGAGGGGAACAGGCAGACAGCTGCCCAGACTCGTCTTATCCTGATCATTGATATATGTATACAAGTATGTGTAACTCTATATATATCTGAATTAGTTTGTTGCATGCATGTTGGCAAAAAGTTGCAAGAGTGTAAAAATATTTGAATCAACTATAGACAAACGAATATCGATAAGTATGTATAAGGTATAGAAAGAGATACGAGTATAATTCAGTGAAACCAATTTTTTTACGAAGCCATTGCTTGGCTTACTGGCCTAAAAGTTTTTTTTAGCTTTTGAGCTTGTTAATCGCTAGCTAAGGCTTCTGCGGTGTTTCCGGTCATCAGAGGACGTGAGGTAGGCGGAACTGTTATGCATATTCTGAAAAATTCAGCTTTGATTATGTACGTAGAAGCTCGTGTTCATTATTACAATTTTTATTAGAAAAGTGCTTTTTCATAATTCAAAAAAAGTTAGAATAAAAGAAACGCTGTACGAATTTAAAATTCCCAAAAAGCTTAATTGACAATTATTCGACTGTAATGCAACCTCAGTTTGAGATCGTTAAATTAAGTACTGAAAATGCAGCAATGATTCCACAGAATACATGTTTAGTATACTTTAGCACAAAAGAGTATGAAGAGTATATGCAATCAATGGGTTAAAGTGGTTACACAGGAGACGGATGTAGCTTTTGCATTGCAAATACTTGCCAAAGTTAAAGAGGTTTAATTATATTAAACGTTCACAGTGGCAATTACAAGCCATAATGTAGGATCAGAGGAATCAACAGAGAAAATAATTAAAAATGTGGGAAAGTGCAGCGAGTTCAGTTTTACATATACATATATATAAGTAACTGAGATAATTATAACCCGAAAATGTGGCGTATAAATGCTGACATATGTCTATATTATATAATCACTTAAGAACTTATATTCTGTGAATTGACCATAGCAATCCTTTTGCTAATTTAAATTTCACAAAAGTGAAGCATTCAGATACTCGCCAATGAAAGTCGAACTCTTTTGAAGGAATATGTTTGGAATAAATTAAATGTAAATTTTATTATTTCCATATTATTTTTTCATTTCATGGACAAAAAATTTTGAAAATTTTACGGAAAAAATGTTATTATAAAATGTATAAATATAATTTTTGATGATGAAATGTTTTGACCTTTTGCTTAATGAAATTTTTTTCTACAACGATATCTTGTTTATTAAATAATTTTTTGGCAATAAAGAACGGCTTGTTAATTTTAAAATGAGACTCAACCGAATAATATTATTGTTATTATATAATCCTGATGTCTTACTTAATTACTTGTTCATGCTAAAACTTGGTAAGGAAAGTTTTTATGAATATTTTTGGTTTTTAGAGAACAATTCTTTTGAGAATACGGAAAAATTTGATATTTTATATTTAAGTATCAGCTATGTTGCTGGATTGTGTATAACCTAATTGAGGATACTATATATCTCTTCAGTAAACAGATTTGTTAAATGTGACGGACTTTTCTAAATTTGCATATTGGAGTATGTTATCATAATATTAAAGCAAGCCGATTCTTTTTTTTATAAAATCGCTTATGCTGAAAATATTCTACAGATCATTCTTAAGCGGGTCGTAAACTGGGTTTGAACCAGGTGATTTTAAAGCGAGTTTTTTTTAGGGATAATACAGTTTATGGAAAATAGCATACTTTTGGGAGTGTGAAATGGGTTTCATAACTGCTATTCCACTTACCCTACTAAGGCTTGGCTATAAACTATTCCTGCAGTCTTATTCGATGCAATATAAAATATAAGCATATTTTATTGGTGCAGCGAATCTTACGCCTTTCATTCTCCCGTCGAAGGATTTCTAAAGAAAACATATTTGAAGCATTATATTTTAGTTGTGCGTTCTTTTGGTCACCACAAATATTGTTTTGTTTCTCATTTGTCGTAACTCCATAAAACTTTTAACGGCCACATACTGTCACGCCTTTATCGATGTATTTTATTTGATTGCAAACTAACTCCACTTATAACTACAGAGTGTCGCGTCAATAAAAAGTGAGTATGCTAATTGTTTTGTATAATTATATAAAAATACAATGTGCAGCTACTTAAGATAATTGTAATTTCGAAATGCCTTCAGTTGACTCCTTAGAAACTGCCTTTCCTTATTTCTTTTATACTAATCTAAGAACTTGTAATATTTTTTATACTAAGGAACCCGTATGCCAAGTTTCACCAAGATAACTAAACTGTTAGTGAAGTTATAGCTTGCACGGATAGACGGACGGACGAACAGACAGCCAACCGGATTTCCACTTTTCTCGTCATTTTGATCATTTTTATATATACATATATAACTCTTTATCTATCTCGCTATGTTTTAAGTGATATGTAGCCATTAGGTGAATATATATAATATGTATAATACTCTGTATCAACAGGATGCAAGAGTATAAAAATGAGGTTACAGAAATAAAAAATGAGATTTATAATACATACAAATATATGTAGACATAAAGAATGTGACTCCCTAAATCTATGGTGTGTTTTTACTTTGAATATCTATTAAAAAATAAATACGTTCTTTCTCGAAAACAACTTTATGTCTCTAGATCATTTTGTTGCATTAATTTTGAGACACAATCCTGCAAAACTATGTTAAGCTTCAACAAATTTGCGTGCTCATGTAATTAAACGAATGGTGGAGTGGTAGCGCTCTAACAAACAAAACGTAGGTATATGACCTATGATCAGTGTAGCTTAGGTGAAGCTGATGAATACTTATTCCTTTGGAATATCGGTGTTAAACACAAGTGGGAAAAAAGTGATTGATTGTATAGACCTAAACAATTTATAATTTTCTACGTACTCATAACCCTTTGGACACCACAACCAATTTTGCCTGCAGAAATCACTGAAGTAAATATGCTAATTTTTAATTATTGTGTTGCCCGCACATTCTCAAATCAAATTTTTATTGCAAAATTTATATAGGAAGCAACAGCAAACGCAGTAAAGAACCACTTTAGAAAAATAATGTTTTGGCGATATCCGAAATTTGCCATTAACGTACGTGGTTATACTAATACCAGTGGGTACGTTTAATTTTATTCTGTAAAATCGACCAAGCAAATGAAAGTGTTAATAAACTATAGTTAAACAACAACTTCAATTAAAAGGTGCAGCAGCCAATAGCAGTTCAAGGCAATAAATTTCAGCTCATTGGAATTTCTGATTACAAGTGCTTATTTCTTTTTACATTCAACTATTTTCGACCAGCTCAAAGTTGAACAAAACCTTGGAAATAAATAAAACAAATAACTCTGAGCAAATGAAATGTAAAAATTCAAACAAAAAACGTTTTTTTTATGTCGTGATTTGCAAGCAAAACTAAATAACGTTATATGAGGATTTGCTTCCAAACATATTGTAAAAGTAAAACTGAAGCAAACTTTTAACAGCAACCACTTGAAAACATATCTCTACATATGCAAACAAAAGTTCACAAAACTCGAAATCACTCACCTGCATAATCGGCGCTTGCACCATGATTACTGAATCACACTAATGGTTCGACTGAAATTGTGGTTCTTTTTTAGTTAAAGTTTGAAGTGGTAATAATTGTTTACAGCGCTTTTTTTCGTTTTCATTTAATTTATCGATAGCAATTAATTTAGTGCTTTCATTGGATGAGCACCATAGTAATTATTACTTATTTTTATTTATTTATTTAACTGATTTTCTGATCGGATTATTAATAATACTCCAATTTATTCCAGCTGAAATATAAAAACTTCTAAAATATATTGACTAATGTGAGAAGCTAGAAGCTTATGCTAGATTCAATTTCTTTCTTTTTATTGCGTTCGGTTGTATAAAACGAAAGGTGTTTTTTTCTAAAGCGGAAATCAATTATTGATAGATTTCTACAGATTGAATACGTAATTAAATACAGATAATTTTATTGCATCAGATGAATTTAAATCTTATTTGGCAAACTACATCTGAAGTCTTCACTTTTTTTGGAAAACGAAGTTTAAGTGTTTTTTAAAGTGTTCCATGTTAAAAGCTTTGTGCTTCGGGAAGGGAAATCATAGAAAAACCAGTTGTCACTGGTTGCCATGAAAGGTGTGTATCCGAAGCAAATAGTTGCACATTTATATAAATTGCGCATGGAACCTTTTCGTTTGGTTTGACAGGCGGCATACATTAATACTGTGCAGTTGTTGTAACTGTTACAGTCATACATCAAATGTATATTATATGGTACACCATATCGTATGAGCAACACAGAATTATAAGCCACTTGTGTGCAAAAAACTTTAAAAATAGCAAATATTCTATTGAATATACGATATATATGTATATATGTATATGAATATGAAATTTCTAAACAAAACCTAGCAAAAAAATTAGTAGCTACTATATATTACGTATCGCGTCTGATTTCAAAACATTATTGACTATATTTTTGGTATTAATATCAAACCGAAAAATGCCTTCGGCATATAAGGTATAGGTTGATTTAATCTGGTTTACCAATGAGTCACGCATAGACCAGTTTTGGCCCGTTGCGATACCATATGGCGTTTATTTACCATGAGGAGTCATCCTTTAACAGACTCTGCGGCCTCACTCTCGATACCTCCTTCAGTGTATCATACCTTGGGGACCCAAATGCTTATAGCGCATTATATCTAATGCGGGAAAAGTGCACGAGAGATGCTCCATTATTTCCTTGCTGCCTTGCTCTAGACATTTCTTGCAGTCTTCTTGATCTCTTAGCCCATTCTGCGGGCATATCGACTGCTAAATATGTGTATATAATTTTCAACAAAATCAACTTTAAACCAAAATATCACAGACTAATTTATTTTAGACACATATGTATAAGATTTCTCCCGATAGACACTAACTGGTTTTAGGAAAATGTAAACGTTAATTTTTGGCCCCCATAGAAGATAATAAATACATTTTAAAACATTCATACAAAAATTTCACTCTTTTGCAAACCGAATATTTAATTTAAGCGGTGTGAGTAACACAGCACCACACAGTGGGCGATTGGGCCTCGCTAGCGGCATTTAATTCAAATTTTCAAGTTTGAAAAAGCATTATTTTATATTTATTAGATTTTTGGCGGTTTTTTATAAGCTCTACGATCAGCTGATCATCAGCTGTGAGCTGTCAAACACAAAACATGTTTTAGCAAGTGCTTTACAATATTTTTTCTTTGTTGTGCGCATTGATTTCGAGCTCCTTGGAAATTTACAATTTTTACTTATTTTATTAAAAGTGTGGCTTTTTATTAACGTCAAGGTATGTATTACATAAAAAATCAGTGTTTGTGACCGGTCTGTAAATGTGTTGTTCATAAGACGTAGTGGTAATTAAGTGTATTAACAACTAGCCCGCACTAGCGTGCACCTGTCGTTCGTGGAGTAGAAGTTACAACATTCGCACGGATTCGGTCTAACTCTTTTTTTAGCTGGAAGTATGAGTCATTGTGCGTCCAAAATGTGTAATATGAACTGCTATTACCTGCTACCCTTTAAATCATGGCACTTTTTAGGAACAATGTCGGTAGCAAAACGGGTACTTTTTTTAGTATGGCATGAAGAAGCGATACCAACTAAGAAGTTTCTCACCATGGAAAACTTTGTATTTGGTACTGTTCTCAAAAACCTTAAATATACTCAGGAGGAGCAGTACGAGATTGGCAAAAAGCTGCGAAATTTTACTAGTAAGCTTGTAGAAAAGTGGAAAAACTCTAGAAGAAATAAGGTTTTTGAAAACAAAAATCAGGAATGGCTAGATACGCCGTTAGTATTGATTGAAAGATCATCTTCCGAAATTATTGGACGTCCACAAAAAGATATTTCGGAGTGTTGCAAAAAAAACGCAAGTTAAGAAATTGTCAGGCCTTACTGAAGATGTGCCATCAGAAGCATTGTTGGTAGCTGCAAGCTGCAGCTTGTATAAAGGTGGAAAACGTAGTGCTTCACAGGTGGTGTCAATGCTAAACGCCGACGAAGAGTTTAGCGGTAAGATTTTGAAAACTATGAGTACCCCTCAGCGTCTACCGACAAAACTTTCTGATGAAAAAGCACTGGCGCTATTTGTAGATGTTGGACATACTAAGTACACATGGAATTTGTCAAAGAGAGCCGCTAAAGGGCAAAACGCCGATATATATCCATGCTACGACAAACTGCGTTGTGCGAAAAAGAAATGCTATCCTAGTGTCATCACGGTCACTGATCATTTCGCTGAAGTACCATTACAAAGCTTAGTAGACCACACGATTGCTAGGATTATTGAAGCACACCCAGAAATTTTTCAAAACCTTATTGAAAATAACAATAACACCGAATTAACTGCTACCTACAAATGGGGTTGTGATGGCAGCAGCGGCCATTCTACTTACAGGCAAAAATTTAATGACTTCGATGGAGAGATGATAGATCAATATTTATTTTCAATTTGTATGGTACCATTGATAGTGCAGAAAGGATCGACAGTTTTATGGAAAAACAATCGGTCTTCTTCTACCCGATATTGTCGACCCATTAAATTACTTTGCGAGAAAGAATCGGCAGACTTGTCTCGCAGAGAAATTCAAAACATTAAGAGCCAAATATTAAATATTTTTCCAACATTTGTGAGTACCTTAAGAATTGATCACCAATTTCATATGACCATGCTTGATGGCAAAACGTTCAGTGTCATATCGGAATCGGTTCGCAAACATGCGGAATCTGTAGCGCGAATCCCAAAAATATGAACGATCTAAATTTGGTGAAAAGCTTTCCTATTAATGCAAACCTATTTGAATATGGCTTATCAAGTCTCCACGCATGGATTAGGTTTTTCGAGTGTGTTTTGCACATTGCATATATCTAGAATACCAATACAAAAGTGGCAAGCTCGTGGTGCTGACAAGGAAGTCGTTGAACAAAATAAAAGAAGTATTCAGCAGAAGCTAAGGGAAGAAATGCATTTGTTGGTGGATATACCAATAGCTGGTACTGGCAGCACGAACAACGGAAACACTGCAAGGAGGTTTTTCCAACAACCAAATTTGGCAGCTCGTATAACAGGAGTAAGCTATGATTTAATATATCGATTTAGCGTAATCTTACGAGCATTAGCTTGTGGATACGACATAAATTCGGACGCATTCGGATCTTACGCATTGGAAACTGCCGAAATTTTTGTTAAAGCCTACTCCTGGTTTTACATGCCATCGTCTGTTCACAGAATTTTAATTCATGGAGCAGATATAATAAACCATTTTTCCCTTCCGATTGGTATGATGTCCGAAGAAGCTCTTGAAGCCAGGAACAAGGACTATCGAAACATACGCGAGAGCAATACAAGAAAAAATTCCAGGAAAAATACAATGGAAGATATCATAAATGCTTTATTAGTTTCGTCTGACCCTTTGATATCTTCATTGTCAAATGGGTCTTCAATTTCGACTGCAAAAAATATTATTATGGACGATGATGTTAAGAGCTTGCTTTTAATGACGCATCTAGATATGCCTGATTCTGATTCCGAAGATTCCGAAAATAATTTTGATTTATAAAATTTGTTTATTGAAGGTAAAAAAAAATTTTGAAATTAAAAAAAAAATAAAAAAAAATTAAAAAAAAAATTTTGAAAATTAAAAAAATAAATTTAAACAAAATTTTTTTTTCTTAAAAAATTCTATGATTTTTTTCTGAGCTGTGAAAAAAAACCGTCTGAAGATATCTTTTTTCGTTTAGAAGTTATTAATTAAATGCCGCTAACGAGGCCCAATCGCCTACTGTGCACCAGTGCGATTGCCAACTTGCGATATTTTTAATTACCTGCAAAGCGCCAGTTGTTAAAATGTTCTTTCGCAACGCAATAGTAGGGTTGAGAAGTTCCTTACGCTTCTTGAGTGAGCTTGAGTTTGTCCTTCGAAGATGTTCGTACGGTGAATTAGACTGTGTTCAAAAGCGACATTTGGTAGATGAAATAGTGGAGTAGAGAAATAATTTGCATGAGTCAACATATATTTTTAAAGTTTAGAATTTTGTTAGAAATAAACAAAATAATTTAAAAATGGCCCTCTCATGGGCGGGATAACTTTAGTAATTGCTGGAGATTTTCGACATACATTCGATGCCATTAACAGACGTACGCGAGCAGATATCGGCAAAGCATGCTTAATACCGTCGCTCTTAAGGACTTCGATTGAAAATATAAAATTACGGACAAATATGAAAGCTCATCTTCATGGAATCACTGATGCTGATTTCCACAGCAACTGTTTAAACTTGGGGAAGGAATTTTCTGTATGAGTCTCTAGGCCAAATAGTCCATAGTTTAAAAATTTTTAATTTTTTTTTTTAATTTTAAATTTGATCTCCCAATCCCATTTAAGCGGATTCAATTTCCGGTGAAATATCTTTCGCTCTAACTATAAACAAGTCCCAAGGCCAAACTTTCGAATAAGTATTCAATCAATTTATATTGCTGCCGCAAAATAAATTAACATCAAATATCATTTACAGGGAAGCTCTGGCTCAATACACTAGCTTTTAGGAGCAGAGAAAGTAAAATATAGTTATTTGGTAAAGAATTTTTTACAAAAATTAAAAATATATTAATAATACAAAAAATATATTTTCATGTTCGCAAAAACGAGAAAGTATGTGTGTACAAATTATAACTTTTTAAGTGATTGTTTAATACCCGTGCGAAGCCGGTGCGAAAGGCTGGTAAAATATAAATATAATTTCTAGGTTCTACGCATCCTAAGCCTTTGTTTTCCCCTCGAAGGTCATTTACCGTGTACAAAAGTGCGGCAAATAACCGACAAATATTCAGCTTTCTATTTCGGTTATATATTCTGGCCGGTCACAAATATTTCTTTGTTTATATTTAGTCGTAACTCCTTACAACATCCTAATATTGTCATGCCTTATTAATATATGTGACCTGGTCTACGAAAAGGAGGCTTAGGTGTCAAAAAAAAGGAGAACAATTAATGAGATAACGAGAAACTGACGATTATTTTTAACAGCTTTTTCCAGAAAACTAGTTTTCGCACCTTAGCCCCCTTTTCGTAGACCAGGTCACATATATTTTGCTTAGTTGAACTTTGACAGCTTTTCAGCATTCTAGAGAAATTGAGAACCTTAAGGTGTTTTCTCTCTTTTTTTGCACAAACATATCGATACCTGATATTAGGCCTATTGGCGCCCACTCACAGATTTTTTTTACTCTGCAGTCGTACGTTATATTATGTTCGGTTAAAAGTCTGATCCCTCACGTGGCAGACTTAGACTACTCATTCAGTCCTTTGCGATGCTAAATAAAAGAGTTTATGTGGCTAAATATAATGTTCATTTTTGGTATATTACCTGGATGTCCACATGTATGAGCTCAGAGGTATTTTTGCTTTGTTCTGACGAAAGCGGGAGAAAGTGTTTTGGTGTTTCTATCTCACATTCTTCCAAACAGCTGATGCTGGCAACCGTTAAGATGTTCAAACTTAACTAAACTTTATCACGTTATATTAATTAATTCCTGATTTTTGTATTATAAAGTGAAAGAATGAGATGGAGTTTAAAAGTGTGCTATATGAGAAGTGGACGTGGTTGTAACCCGATTCTTGAATTTTTACCCTGTGACGTTGGAATTTGAGAACCATGCCAGGTACTAAATTTAGATGGAATTTGTCAGTCGAGTCCTGAGATATGGGATTTCATAAAACGCCCATCGTCTAATTTTGACCCCTTGTGCTTACACATTTTTTAACGAGTCTCACACTCGAAAGTATCTTCTATCTGCGCCTTCCTTTTTTTAAAAGAAATCATAATAATGTCGCTTTTGAGCAAAACTTCACGTCGGGAAGATACATTTCCTTGAAATTTTTTGCCATCAGCTGCTTTTTAACAAATGAAAATTAAATCTTCAACATTTTGCGAACTTGAATCGACCTATCCTTAGACCATAATTCATATTTAGTCAATGCAGAAAAATAAAAATTTTCTTGATGCTCATATATCAATTTCTGCAAATATACGGGGTTTGGCCGGAAAGTACTTAATAGGACTGATAGCACCAACTGGATTCAGTAGAGGGCGTTCCTAGCTAACGAACGAGCGACTGGTCAGTTGTCTCCGAGCACGTGGAGAGTCGGGACAAACATTATCGCTCGACGTGTTTCTGTGAGTGGTGCAAGCCGAAAATGCAGCGTTCGTTGGAACATAGGTACGCAATTAAATTCTGTGTGAAATTCGGTAAATCTGCAACAGAGACGTTTGATATGATCAAACAGGCTTACACATATGTTGATTTAGCAAGAAAATGGTGTGTTTCGGTGGCACCAGGCCTTTTTGGAGGGCCCGGAAGAGGTCGCTGATGAATACCGTGCATTCGGCAAACACCGACAATGTGACTCGTGTGCGCAAAGTTTTGAACTCAGACCGTAGGCTAAGTATTCGTTTAATTGCCGATGAGAAATTGCACTACGACAACGCCTCGGCTTACACCGCCCTTCTAGTGTGCAGCTACCTAACCAAGGCCGACATTCCAACGCTTCTTCTAGACACATTAACAGCTTTGCAGGCAGCAATGGTTTCCCTTCCATTTCTATCACAAGTGGGTGCTGTAATCAAACACATACACTGTGTAAAAATTAGTTTTCTTCAGAAACATTCATTTTTGGTTTACCTACAGGTGACATGATTACCGGAGTGAATTTCCTTTTTAAAGATGATGTCTTTTTTAAAAAGTGGTAAACTGTAGGAGATAAGAAGTGGTAAACTGCTGGACGATGGAGTCATGTGTAGAAGTTCACGCAAGTGAGGAAAGTTCTCTGATCGCCATTCACTTGGGAGTGGCCAGAAACGATTCTTTTACACATGGCTCAAGCAGCTCACTACTTCCGGTCTTTGACCAAGTATCCTCTGGGTAGCCTAAGAACATCCGTTCGAAGGCGAGCTAATGTGAGAAGGCGAAACATTCCCTACATAGGGTTGTGCGCTGGGCTTGGGACCCGCCACGTAAAAAACAATACCAATGAAAAAGTTTAAACAGCCTCGGATGAGAGACCCCCCTTTTGATGACGACCAAGGCAAACGGAATAAGGACTACGATTTGAGGGCATGCACCTGGAATGTCCGGACCCTTAATTGGGAAGGTGCCGCTGCCCAGCTGGTTGATGTCCTCGCAAAAATAAAGGCTGACATCACCGCCGTCCAAGAAATGCGATGGACGGGACAAGGACAGAGACGAGTAGGTCCTTGTGACATTTACTACAGTGGCCATATAAAGGAGCGCAAGTTTAGTGTTGGATTCGTGGTGGGAGAGAGACTCCGTCGCCGAGTACTATCCGCATCAAAGCGAGGTTCTTCAACATATCGCTGATTTGCGCCCACGCCCCGACGGAAGAGAAGGACGATGTGACCAAAGATGCCTTCTATGAGCGCTTGGAGCGCGCTTATGATAGCTGCCCCCGCCACGATGTCAAAATCGTGCTTGGCGACTTTAACGCCAGGGTGTGCAAAGAAGGTATATTTGGCACTAAAAGTCGCAGCCTGGACGAAACATCCCCAAATGGGTTGAGGCTGATTGACTTCGCCGGGGCCCGAAATATGGTTATCTGTAGTACTAGATTCCAGCATAAGAAGATTCATCAAGCTACCTGGCTGTCTCCGGATCGAAAAACTACCAACCAGATCCATCATGTTTTGATAGATGGAAGACACGTCTCCAGTGTTTTAGATGTGCGTGCGCTCCGAGGTCCTAACATCGACTCGGACCACTATCTTGTTGCAGCTAAGATTCGCACTCGCCTCTGTGCAGCAAAAAACGCACGCCACCAAACACAAGGAAGGTTCGACGTCGAGAAGCTGCAATCACAACAGACAGCCGAACGATTTTCTACTCGGCTTGTACTCCTGCTCTCTGAGAGCACTAGTCAACAACTCGGTATAAGGGAACTGTGGGACGGCATTTCAAATTCCTACGTACAGCTAACCGAAACCATTGGTTTTCGGAAAGTAAAAGAACAGCTGGTACGACGAGGAGTGCCGTGTCGCAGTGGAGAGAAAACAGGCTGCCTACCTCGCAACGTTACGATCGACCACTACACGTGCGGGATGGGATACATACCGAGAGTTGAAGAGGGAAGCGAGACGCATTTGCAGACAGAAGAAGAAAGAGGCCGAAATGCGTGAGTACGAAGAGCTTGATAAGCTGGCCGACAGGGGTAATGCTCGAAAATTCTGCGAAAAAATGCGGCGGCTTACAGAAGGTTTCAAGACCGAAGCATACTCTTGTAGAACCCCCAAAGGTGATCTAGTTACTGATGCCCAGAGCAGAGTTAAATTTTGGAGGGAACACTTCTCCAGCCTGCTGAATGGCAGTGAACACACAACACCAGGAGAAGGAGAACCCGATTCCCCAATCGATGACGATGGAGCAGACGTTCCATTAACCATGAAGAAGTTCGAATAGCAATTTTGAACAACAAAGCGGCATCCGACGGATACCGGCCGAGCTATTCAAACACGGCGGCGAAGAACTGATAAGGAGCATGCATCAGCTTCTTTGTAAAATATGGTCGGACGAAAGCATGCCCAACGATTGGAATTTAAGTGTGCTATGCCCAATCCATAAAAAAGGAGACCCCACAATCTGCGCCAACTACCGAGGGATTAGCCTCCTCAACATCGCATATAAGGTTCTATCGAGCGTATTTTGTGAAAGATTAAAGCGCACCGTCAACAAACTGATTGGACCTTATCAGTGCGGCTTCAGACCTGGAAATCAACAACCGACCAGATATTCACCATGCGCCAAATCTTGGAAAATTCCCGTGAAAGGAGAATCGACACACACCACCTCTTCGTCGATTGCAAAGCTGCTTTCGACAGCACGAAAAGGAGCTTTCTTTATGCCGGATGTCTGAATTTGGTAATCAAAACTAATACGCTGTGTGAAAATTGAGTCTTCTTCATAAAATTCATTCAGGATCGGTTTACCTCTCCGAGAGATGACATACCAAACGATTACCAAGAGACTCCCTATCGTGCGAGAAAAAGCGTTAACTTCGAAGCCATAACAACCCTCTCAGGTGCATTTTTTACTTGACTTCAAGTTGTGTGATCTTAATAATTTTTTGGAGATTGCATAATTGCACAACAATAATCCATGCTAAATTTCCTGAAAATATCTAGTCAAATGACAAAGTTTTCCATACAAACACTTTCGATTCCGATCGTTCAGTTTATATGGAAGGTATATGTTCTAGAGGCCCGATATCTAGTCGATATCTCAAAGACTGAGGGACTAGTTGCAGTACAGACAAACAGACAAACATAGCTAATTCGACTCAGCTCTGATCATTTATATACTTATAGATTTTATATACTTATAGATTTTACTATCTCCGACGCTTCCTTCTACAAACTTCATGGCAAACTTAGTATACCCTTTTGAGGATATAAGTCTAATTTATACTAAAACACAAATCTTTCTCATTCAGCCTTTATTTCTACATCGCTGTCAATGTTTCGATGTAATTTCCACTAGAATATTAGCATCATTTCCATTTGACCATTTCTTCTATTGAATTTGCTATTATCTTTTTTATTATCTGATTGCTTATTCATAAACTGTACCCATTTACTTTTTTCTTTCAACTGGAATGTTTAGTTAATTTTTGACAGCCGTTTTGCTTAGACGCATTTTGGTTCGTTTTCGATTTTATATTTTTCCAAAAAATGGATCAAAAAAGCTGTATAAAATTTTGTGTAAGAACCAAACTCAATGCGCGGTGAAGTTACCTTGAGCAAAAGCAACGTTTATCGGTGGTACAAAATGTTCTTAGAGGGTCGAGAAGTGGTGTACGACGAAGAGCGTGGCGGATGCCCGAGCACTTCAAGAAAAGACGAAAACATGAATTGAGTTAAGAAAATAGTTTTAATTAAATGTGAAATCAACATTGAGGAGCCGTACGGTCAATAAAGAAGCAATCCGGCAGAAGCGCCCAGATTTGTAGAAGAACATAAATTAATTTTTGTATTATGATGCCGCGGCCACCGTATTCCCCAGACATAATCGCCTGTGACTTACTTTTGTTCAAAAACTCAAGAGTCCCTTGAAATCATGGCAAATTCTAAGCAAAGTCCCAAAAAAATGCGTTTTTAAATGCCTTGAGACTTAGAAAAAACGGTGGCAGAAGTGCAATATATCTGGTGGTGATTACTTTGAAAGAGATAGAATAAGTATTCATAAATCAATAAACATTTTCATAAGGAACATATTTTTTGAACAAACATATGCATATTAAAATCTTGGAGAAGAACAGCATATTTTAAGAAACGTATAGTTCTTCCCCACATAAGATTCTAAAACTCATGCCAGTATAAAGACATGAGCAAACACATCCATAAAACTATACAACTGCTGCAATGTTACGGTTAAAGCTTCTGTATATGATAAATACATTCATTTTTACTGCCCTTTACCGTGAATATATCTTTATATATATATTTTTATAAAATAAAAGAACAACTACTGCAACAGTGGCAGTGCAACTACATATATGTATTTAGTCAGTTCTTTAGTTACGCATGATTTGGTCAGCAATACAATCGCTGAACCATAAAGCGATGGTTAAGCATCAGTGAATGATCACTAAAGTTGACGGATAACATTCATTCTTTGACGAGCATCCAACACATTTACAGAAACTTTTGTCTGAATGCATTAAATTTGCATATACAACTCTACATTTAACAGCAAAAGACGAAATAACCACACTTTTAGTCTAAAGGCATAAATACTTATCCGTGGTCACTTCCTTTATTACTTCATTTATTGAGCGACACAACGTATACGTAACTACTTTTGAACGAACAAAAAACGTTAAACACAAAGCAAAAACTCAACCAGAAATATCACCAACAAAAAAGCTATCAGTCATCTAGTAAGTTATTCAGCACGTGAGTGAACATTTTAAAATGTGTGCATAATCTTTACACAAAACATAAAAATAGAAAACTTGAGTGTAAATCTGTTAAACGCGTTAGAAGCGTAAAAGCAATGACAGCGATGGATGCTATGTCTACAGTAATTGGTCATAAATCAAACACAGATACACAAAACTTAAATTTCCATTAAAAAATAAATTAATACATCTCTGAGACAATTTATGCCTTAAATGGCTCCATTCCACGTCGCTGCACAAAATTTCAAGCAATTTTAACCTTTGACACTTAAGAGTAGGCTTGGGAATATTTATGACACTCCCACGTTGGCACGTCATAATAGAACTGTGAGAATGGCTGCAACGCCATCTTTTGAGGTTATAAAGGTGTTGCATTTGCATGCAGGTGATGCATTCAAAAACTCTCAGAAGTAGGCAGAAATGCCTGTCAAGGCAAAAAAGTAGCAATTTCATTTATTAATAAATTTAGTGATTTCAAAATTTCTGTAACGTCAAAAAAGATATAAAAAGATCTAAGGAGAGCGTTGCAGGAACTGGTTCAGATCACACAAGTATAAAAAATACAAATTCTTAACTTATATGTAGTATAGTAATGTAATCTGCATTTGATTGCCGCCATGTCACATAAAGTATAAAGCGCATTAGCGCAATTTGTTATCCGTGATGCGCATGAACTAATTTTACTGAGTAGCATGCTTTTAATTATACGAATAATAAATGTCACTTTAAATTCTAAGGACAAGTGAGCTACTGTCGTTTAAGTGGGACATTTGAACTTAAGTGGCTCTTTCCTGAGCAAGTAAATGTATGAAAGTCTAACCAGGTAGTCGCAAATTTGGTATTCTACGACAACTAATAGCCCAAAAATGTACAGTAATTGTGTGAAAGTCCTGAAATTCCAAGGCAGCTTTTGTGTGCAAGAATATCTGTCAACGCCTCTCCTCAACTCTTACACAAAGTAATTGCGAAAAAGTAGCATTCCCATTTTTGCACGTAAACTTGGTGAAAACGACGTGCAGCTACTTTAAGTAATTGTAATCTACTGCGAAATGCCAGGGCACAATAAACCTTAGGTAGCAGTGAATTCCTCAACGTTTAGTCTAATCTAAAGAATACTTTCAAGTAAAATATTACTCTTTTTTAAATTCTTTTTTTCAGTTAGAAGGAATATTTTTATTAGTATGGGTTACAATTTGTTGACAAGAAATGCATGAAATTTCAATTCAAAAATTCACCTACTGCGTACCCACTACGATAGACGCCTTCAACAGCTCAACAGGGTATACTAAGATTGTCAAGATGTTTGTATTACCCAGGAGGAAACGTCAGAGACTTTACAAAGTATATATATTAATGATCACGGTGACGAACTAAGTTGATTTAGCCATGTCCGTCTGCTTGTCCGACCATTGTCTAGGTATATGCCAACATGCCAGTGACGATTGATAAATTTCGTACGAATATCGAACGTGAAATTGCAGCAGTATCGACCGATTTATGCTTGAAAACCGTCGAAAATTGGGTTCAGCATCTGTACCTCTGCAACTGTGCTCGTGGTGGCCATGCAAAAGAAATCGAGCTCCATACATAATGGCATCAAAAGTATTTTCACAGGAATACAAAATTTCATTGATATCCCAAACCGTTTTTGTCTTAAAATATTGTTGCGCACTTATTGAAAAACTCGTTATTTAGTGTTGCCACCTTTAACGTTAATTACAGCCAAAAGGCTTACTGTATATCAAGAAGAAGATATGAAGAAACGATTGTAATATGTTTTCCCACGAGTCCTTCATTTATTAAAAATCTCTAGTTTATTAGAACAAAACTAAGATTGGTCGAGCTTATCAGCTAAGTAAATATTTGGACAAATACTCAATAGGACTTTAGTCAGGGCTTTGGGCAGGCCTCTATCGGTTTTTGACCGAAATATTCTTTCGCATCCCGACTTGTATGTTATAGGTCATTGTCCTGCTAGTATATAAAATTATCGTGTAGGCCAATTTTTTACACTGCAGGCTCTAAATTTGTACTCAGCATCTGTACGTTGGACTCTCCCGTCATTTTTCTTCGCCCAATACCAGCTTTTTCATTTCACGAGATAACTGAAAGAAATTTGGCATGGCTTATTGCCTAAGGCTATGATATAATCTCAGAAGAAACTATTCATATCTGATTGCATATAGCAGTCATACAAACGGACTGATCAAAGTTCTTGTAAGAAATCTTTTACAAAAATATATTTTTAATTAAACAGTTGAACAGGTCTAAAGTAACAAACACTCTGTTACTTTTCTCATTTTCAAGTACCTTGTTATTCATATATACTTTTGAAATAGATTGATTTAAAAATTTTGATGGTGTTGGTGATCCTTGAGAGATACAGCCACAGGAGCAAAACGTCGATTGCTAAAGGTTAAAGTATAAAGCATAATGTTTCCATAAAAAGGGGTATCTGATAACATTTCAGTGGAAGTTAAATGTTTAAGGTTGGCGCAAGTTATACTTCTGCAGAAATATACGTAAATATACAAGACTTTTGCTACAAAAATTCATCCAGTAAACTTTTAACTTTCTATACAGACAAAACAATCGATAACGTGGCGTGTAGAAGCATAAAATATTTACTGGTTGAAGGTGAAGAAAAACTCAAGCGAGGTAGAGAAGTACTAAGCTTGTAGTCTGGCGTCACCAAATTGCAAGCAAAAATGTGAATAAGAATATATGTTAACAACTTTTATAGTTTCAACACTAGAGATTCCGTTCACGGGTGAGTTAGATTTTTTTATAAATTGAGCTATAATTTTGTTATTAACTATGTTGCCTTAGTAGTGCTCTGAGCAACACTTATACCTCTTCAGAAATATCCCCTCATTCGATCTTTCATATGTATATATAGTGTACTAGCTGACCCCGCAGGTTTTGTCCTGCATGAAATTATGTGTTTTGGAATGAAAAGAAAGTTGAACTTTTATTATGTTGAAAATCATTTATTTGCGATTTTCCTACATTTTTTCAATGTAACGCAGCTCGATAAACAACATTTTTGAGTTTCTGTTTTGATGCGTAAATGTAAATAGAAGATGGTTTTCCAGCTCGTGAACACGCCACGTATAGCTGGTTGTGTGAAAAGCATGGCATTTCCAAATTTATGCCACACACTTCTAGTGACTATCCTTGTGTCCTGGGAGTGGGATTGTGGAGTCCGCAAGGTTTTCATCACTTCATATAATACTGGATCTTACTTTGCATTAGGAATTTCCGCAGAAACCCATCCACCATCCAATGAAGAATATGTGCGTGCGGCAAACCTCTTTTTTGCAACTCATCAAAGTACATCCAGCATCTAACAACACCACATATAACATACTATACGTTGCTTCAAGATAAAGTCCATCAAACATCGTAGCTGTTTTTTGAATAGTCGTGCTGTGACATCGTGACGATGGCTTGCTGATTGACCGCGATCCATAATTCTTCACGTTTGTCATCGCATCCTTGAATACTCGGTCATGTGCCTGGGACTTTTTTATCTGCCAATATATGTTGATGCCAAAAAAAGTTGAATATTAGCGTGACCTCTTTATGGCATCGTAACAAATTTCAATCTGTAATTGATCACTTTGTGTGAAACACACATCAAATTTTCGCTGAATAATTTTCAATAATTTTTCTTTTGAATGCCGGAATTGAAGCAAGCGAAATTGACAAAAATAATTTTCAAACCAAAATTATTGAAAAACAAAACAAAAAAAAATTGAAAAAAAGTTATATGGAAAAAAGTTACTTTTTCAATTTTCCGACTTTTCCTCTTGAAAAGTATAAATCTGAAAATTTTATCAAGATTGGTGCAGCCGTTCTCTAGCCTTTGCGTTACTAAAAAAACATACAAGAAATGGCATTTATTCGAATTTTTCTCACAGTAAAAGCCATATTTGAATTTCAGCGAAAATTAAAAAAAAAGAATTAGCCAAATTGGTCCAGGCGTTGTTGAGTTGTGCGCTTAGCAACACATTTTGCGATTAATTTTTATATTATAGAATAAATTAGAAACAAATGTAAGTATTCCGAAATGAAAAGTCGAAAGGAAGTTAATTCTTGAGAAATGAAAGCAAAACGTGTGTGTAAGTATGCAATAAAGCTTTTTGTCTTTTATTGCAAAAAGAAAAACGCTGACGTTACAAGCCAACTTTTGAGTGCATCTACACACGCCCAACCTTCAATTTTCAAGGAATGTGACTGAGCAGTGGCATGACTAATTTGCACGTCTTGGTGGGTAAGTGGTAAATGCAAGGCGTAATTGTGGTAATTGTAATTTCTGGCAATTTTCAGGTAGCAAAGACGTGAACCATTTTCCTCTGCATTCATTTAAATGCCTTGGTCCTGATAAATAATGGAGAGAAGTGGAAGTAAAAGTATTAGTTGTAATTAGTAAATGCTTGATGGTATTCACTTAAACGTTTCATTTACAGTTTTGGAAAGAAATACAGTAGTTGGTAATTATTTGCTTACGTTCACTCTTTGATTAATTTAAAATTTTCTCTTCTCGATTTCCATATATAACTAACATGAATGTACCAGGAAATATATCTGGTTATTTTAAAAAAATTAAGAATAATGTGAAGAGAAATATTTTGCTATAAGTTCTCTATATACATATAAGCAAAATAGTACATTGCATTTATATTTTTATACTAGCTTTTTACCCGCGGCTTCGCCCGCAGTGGAGCCATTAAATAATTATGAGAGATAAAGGGTAAGGGTATAATAATAGAAATGAGTCAAAATGATAACTAAATTTTATTGCTTGGCTGAGATCAACAATTTTTCAAAATCACTACCGAAGAGAAGAAGTAACATAGGGTACTTTATATTAAAAAAAAATAATTTACGAAAGATAAAAAAATTATTTGCCAAAAAATCGTCAAATTTAGCTACTTCAATGCCATCTGGACGGCAAAATCGCATCTTGTAAATGTTTCTAATTTTCAGGTTTAGAGAAATGTAACGAAGACGTTCGCTCTCTACTTTAACATATCTACCAAGAATTGATTAAAAAGTTGACTTGTACGCAGAAGAAGGTTGAAGTCATGCTCTCGAAGCATCATGTAATACGCATAAAAGTCCATGCAGTTAACTTTTTTATTTTAAATTGGTTGTCCCGTTGTTGGATTAATGACTGGAATATTAAAATGATATCCAAATTCTCCTTCATTGAAAATTAATGGGTACTGCAAAGCATCACAGAATCTATGAGTATCGGCTACACGCTTTAGCGTATTGTCATGTGCCTGTAGGACTATGTCTCGTAGAGAGCTCGGGTCACCAGTAACCAAAACAGCAACTTCATTGGCCATCGGCGCATTATAACGCCTTTCATGTTCCCCGCGTGAAGTTCGATCAGCATGAATGATAACTTTGTAGTTGTCTGAAGGTCAGTTGTCTATCGCACTTTTAAAGATTTTTACCAAGACATTGTTGCTGTGTAATATTCGTTGAATTTTCAATACCGTTTCTCTTTCTACTCCTTCAATATATTGGCAACGACGATTTACTTCATTTTGTTTATCACCTATAAAGTATACCTGCAGAAATTTATGCTGATCATCATCTTCTGGAAATAGTGATCCAATTTGATGATATATCTGTCCTTGTACAGTAAAAGTTGGGGAAAACCCGGGCATTCTTATCACTTTTTCAACTCTAAAGGATGTCATTTGAAAGCAAGAGCTTTACTTTCTGATTTTGCTTAGAAATTGCTTTGACTCATCTGTAACATTTAATAATAAAGTTTTCAAAGGCTCTTTTGGTTCACCAAGTAATGGAAGGGAAACTTTACCACCGGAACAGCACATTCCAGCAGTTTCATCTTTCATTTAAAAGCATCGCAGTACTGATATTTTTTATTCATTGAGCCAATAACAATCAATGGATGATTATGATACTCAATTGAAGGATCATATTGAAACCCACTACCATTAAACATAGCCCAATCATTACGCATGAAATTTCGGCGGCGCGTGGTCTGCATGTAACCGAGTCTGCATGTCTGCATTATGAATTCTTCTCATCTGCGATTGTTCTGGTGTTTCTATCGCTCTTCTAGTTGTCTGCAGTGCAGTTTGTCTTTCTAAACGAACTCGCGCCTAAAAAGGCGTTTCAGCTGCTCTCAAAAATCTTTGTTGCTCTGCTTGTTGTTGTCTTCTCAGCTCTTCGTGAGCCTAATTTTCTTGATTTCGTGCAACTTTTGCGGCACGGGCCCACGATGAAATTTTGGATATACCAGATTTCCGCTTCCGAGGCATTTTCTAAGAAAAGCAGAGTAATAATTAACACCAGCGAGTAAGATCTAAAATAATAAAGTGACAGCTAACCACAAAAATTACTGATTACCTCAAAAATTTGAATAGTTTTATACTGCATATAACGACAGAAGAAAATAATAATAAATATAGAAAAATTACAAACATTTAAAACTATGTACATATATTCAATTGAATTAAATATTGTCGTCACCGCCGGTAATACAGTGGGACGGTATTATAGTATTCATGGTTGAAACTTCATTACTGTAATGCTAGATGGCGTTGAAGTAGCTAAATTTGACGATTTTTTGACAAACAATTTTTTTACCTTTCTTAAAATTTTTTTTTTTCTAATATAAAGTTCCCTATTCTACTTCTAATACCTTCAGGAGTATATGTACAAAGCTGCATGATGATCGGTTAAGTAGTTTTTGCGTGAAAGCTTAACAAACAAACTCACATTCGCATTTATTTCCCTGTGTTCAAAAAATAAGGTGACATTGTATTTATTTTGAAAATTCTTTATTTATTCTTCCAAATCAATTTCATCCCCCTCAAAGTAATCCCCTCCCAATACAATGCACTTATGCCATGTATATGTATATGATATGATGTGTTATATTGTTTTAGCAAATTTCATAAGCATCGTGAATTATATTCAAATTTATGGGAATTCTAATAATTCTAATATTCTAATAATAAAATATTAATTTTGTTGCATCGCCAGTACCACGTTACTAATGCCATATTTTTTCTTTTGTCAAGTTACTTACAAAACTTTAAACTCCTTGTAATTATTTTGTCACAATTGTATTGCCAATATACCCCACGACATAATTTAATCAAAATTCAATCAGCACCAGTCAGTCAAATAAAAATTTTCAATTGGTGGTGAGACAAGGCAAAGTTGGCTACCAACCGACGAATCCTCACGCACCACTTCTAGAACGAAGAGTTTGTAACAACAAATACAAAAATAACCACAAATGTATACAAAATGAGAAAGGAAGGACTCAGTTCGGGAGTAACCGAATATTTTGTATTTACTCTTGCAAATTGCAAGAATTAAAATCCAAAAAATTTCTTGACGGATACATATGAGCTGGGATGTATTGACCCGATTTTATATATTTTTGTCAGTAACAAAAATTACTATTGCTCAAATGATGACATTCGTCGATTTCTTAGAGTTTTGTTGTACTTGGGCGTAGTCCAGTTGCCTGTTTTTAGAATGGCATGGTCACAAGAATTCAAATTAACAGCAATAACAGATTCGATGCCGAGAAATAAATTTGAGAAAATAAAGAAATGTATCCATTTTTCTGATAAGTCGAAACAACCATCTAAAAGTGATAATAATTATGACAAATTATACAAAATTCCTCCACTATTATCATTGCTCAAAGAAAAATTCAACAATCTACCTTAAGAGGAACACCAAAGCATTGATGAGCAGGTCATAGCATACAAAGGTATATTCAGGGGTGTGCAAATGCAATAAATAAAAGCTTTCGGTTATCACGTTAACTGCATATTTTAGGAAGATCATCCTTCAAGCAGTACAACCCTACTAAGCCTCAGAAATGGGGACTGAAAATTTTCTCGCGAGCAGGTTCGTCAGGAATTATTTATGACTTTGCGCTGTACGTTGGTGATGGAACTTGCCCTTCATATGAACTCGGCATATTATCGGACATTGTGTTATACTTAGCATCCGCAGTACCAAAATTTAAAAATTACAAACTGTATTTTGATTTGTGGTTAATTTCAGTAAGCCTTCTTATGGTTCTGAAAGAAATGGGAATATTTTGCAACGGGACGGTCCGAAAAAGTCGAATGAGAAAGTGTGAACCAAAGTCTGAGTCAGATTTGAAAAAGCTTGGCAGGGGATCCTATGAAATAAAATGTGAAGCTAATCTTGGCATTGCTGCAGTGCGCTGGCTAGATAATAAGCCAGTTCAGGTATTGTCTTCATTTGTGGGAGATAAATCAATCGAGACATGTAAGCGTTGGAATGGGAAAGAAAAAAAATTTGTTGAAGTTCCGATACCGCTCCAATAAGTGGTACATGAAAATATTTCACTGGAGCCTAAGCACAATAGTTATCAATTCCTGGCTTATGTATTGGAGACATCTCAAAATCGATTATCCAAACATCAAGTATATACCACTTATAAAAGATAAGTATAGTATATCGCAACTGAGCTCTTAAGCGCTACGCCGGTGTTTTCTAGTTCTACTCAAAAGAAGAGGGTACGCCCTAGATCTATGCAAAATGTAGAAACCGACTCAACTCCGGAGTCACTTTCTTTATCAGAAGCGTCTAGTTCGAAACGCCGACATGTTGTTGAAGAACCCCCTACTTAAAGCGATATGATGAAAATGGTCATTGGATAGCATGGGGAGAGAAAGGGCGATGCAGTCTTTGTAAAACCGGAACGCCTCCCTCAAAATGCTTGAAATGTGCTGTTCATCTATGCTGCAATACATGCTGCAGAACTGTTTTTTATCTTATCACACTTAAAATACGAAACAAACATATATGTATATGACAAATAAAGAGAAATCCCTTGCATATACATTTTTTCCTTTGCATGTATTTATATCACTCAAATACTGCCCTAAACGCCCCAAGTTGCTTATAATCAAATTTCAATATCATTTGATCAGATCACGCTAGAGAGCTAAAACTTTTCATGGCAGTTAATTGAGCCATTTAAGTCAGAAAACACTGTGGAACATTTTTGGGATTATTGTCTGGGGGGTGAGAAATTCCAAGTCAGGGTGATGGTACTAGGTCAGTATAGTAAAACCCTCAAAGGGTTTGGCGTTCGTATGTGTCAGTTTTTTTTATGACCTTTTAAATTTTTTCCTTATCTTGATGTTTTTTCGCTTAGTTGTAACATTTTGGCAAAAACGTAGTTTAACATAACTCGATATGTCTCAACACATAAAAAAGGGGAAATTTCAGTACTGATTTTGTTTAAACATACGAGATGTACTTCAACCAAAATGTTATAGTGAACGAAAATTGGGTACCAAATATAATGTGTAAAAGCTGCTACAACCGTCTAATGGATTGCAAAAATAGAAGACGTGAAAGTATGCCATTCGGTATCCCAATGACTTGGACTAATTCTGACGAAGGTCACAATCCATTGAAGTGCTATGCATGTGCGAATAAAGGAGCCGCAAAAAGCATAGGAAAAAAAATTTAAAAGGTCATAAAAAAAACTGACACATACGAACGCCAAACCCTTTGAGGGTTTTATTATACTGACCTAGTACCATCACCCTGACTTGGAATTTCTCACCCCCCAGATTAGCTGTTGTGCTGTGAAATCAATAAAAAACAAGTAAGGAAGGGCTAAGTTCGGGTGTCACCGAACATTTTATACTCTCGCATGATAAAGTGATAATCGAAATACTGTTATTAGCAACTTTTTTTGCGAGAGTATAAAAATGATGCCCTCTGAATTACATGAAAATGTCTGAGAGATTTACCGATATTTTCGGTGAAAAATTAGGTTATGTTAGGTTAGGCACTGAGTTCTTCGTGTTCGATATCAGGGACCTTGAAAAGTTAAGGTCCGATCACGACAATTTTTCCACAAGGGTTACCTCAGCTCAAATACCATATTTGTGTAAAGTTTTATTCCGCTATCATCATTGGTTCCTAATGTATATATTATACAGAGAAGGCATCAGATGGAATTCAAAATAGCGTTATATTGGAAGAAGGCGTAGTTGTGAACCGATTTCACCCATATTTCTTACATGTCATCAGGATGTTGAGAAAATATTATATACCGAATTTCATTGAAATCGGTATAGTAGTTCCTGAGATATGGTTTTTGGTTCATAAGTAAGCGACGCCACGCCCATTTTCAATTTTTAAAAAAAGCCTGGATGCAACTCTCTTCTGCCATTTCTTTTGTAAAATTTAGTGTTTCTGACGTGTTTTGTTAGTCGGTTAAGGCACTTTTAGTGATTTTCAACATAACCTTTGTATGGGAGGTGGGCGGGGTTATTATCCGATTTCTTCCATTTTTGAACTGTATATGGAAATGCCTGAAGGAAACGACTCTGTAGAGTTTGCTTGACATAGCTATAGTAGTTTGCGAGATATGTACAAAAAACTTAGAAGGGGCGGGGCCACGCCCACTTTTCCAAAACAATTACGTCCAAATATGCCCCTTCCTAATGCAATCCTTTGTGCCAAATTTCACTTTAATATCTTTATTTATGGCTTAGTTATGACACTTTATAGGTTTTCGGTTTTCGCCATTTTGTGGGCGTGGCAGTGAGCCGATTTTGCCCATCTTCGAAGGTAACCTTCTTATGGAGTCCAGAAATACGTATACCAAGTTTCATCATATATCTCAATTTTTACTCAAGTTACAGCTTGCACGGGCGGACGGACAGACAGACAGACAGACATCCGGATTTCAACTCTACTCGTCACCCTGATCACTTTGGTATAACTAACCCTATATCTGACTCTTTTAGTTTTAGGACTTACAAACAACCGTTATGTGAACAAAACTATAATACTCTCTTTGGCAACTTTGTTGCGAGAGTATAAAAAATTTTCTGGTAGTTGGTTTAAGTGCGGTCCTGAAAGGGTTAAGGTATCTCTCATACAATCACCAATCATATGAAGGCAAACTTTTGCGACATCTAGCGGCCAAAGTACATGAGCTAGGTAGATCAAACAAATTTAACCGGTTAGAGGACCTCCATGGCTTTCGCCTACTACCTTTAGGTACGTGGCAATCGCACAAAAAGTACTTTAGAGCTTTTGATGACACCTTTTGGCGGCCATTAGACAGGGTGCCTTGGAATGGCGAAAACTTTATAAATCAGGGTGCCTTGGAATGGCGAAAACTTTATAAATCAGGGTGCCTTGGAATGGCGAAAACTTTATAAATCAGGTGGGCGCAGGTGGGCACGTTAATTAGAGACGTCAATGGCTGACTAGGATTGAATAGATGAGCGGCTATTACCAAAAAATAAAAAAAAAAAAATTGATTTGCTTTTTAACTTTCGTTTTTTCATTCCAGCTAAGAGGGTATGGGGCGGGGGATTGCACCAAGTGGATTACCTGGAGGACTGTCTGGGTCTTCAACCTCCCCCCTACTCCCACCAGGTGTGTGGCAATCGTCGAAAAAGTAAGATGACCGTTTTGCCGTAAAAGCAGGATCTGCAGTTTGCCCACGAGTCGTCGCTTTCAAACTATGGGTGTTTATACAAGGTGGCGCAAAAATAACATTTCGATGTTTTTTGGCTGTATTTTTTTTTTAATTAAAACTTTGATTCTGCTTGTGGATTCTTTTTACTTGGTTTTTTAAATTTTTTTACATCAAGTCGAAGTCGCCGCCACAGTTGATTGTCATTTGAGTTCTTTGTATGGCATTTTCCATCACTTTGGCCAGAACTTCCGGCGATAGGTCCTCACATTCTTGACGGATATTGTATTTAAGAGCTGCAAGACTCTGAGGCTTGTTGACATAAACCCGCGACTTCACAAAGCCCCACAAAAAGAAGTCCGAAGCGGTCAAATCAGGCGATCTCGCTGGTCATTGCAAATCGCCAAAACGGGAGATTAGGCTCCCAGGAATTGCATCCTTCAGCATATCGGTTGTGGCACGTGCAGTGTGTGCCGTTGCACCGTCCTGTTGGAACCACATGTTTTCCAATCCTAATTCATCAAGTTGCGGCAAAGAGAACTCGTTGATCATTGCTCTGTAGCGCTCACCACTCACAGTAACCGTTTGGCCCGCGACGTCTTCGAAGAAAAAAGGTCCGATGACTTCTCCAGCGAAAACAGCACACCACCATATAGTGACTTTGAGCGGGTGTAATGGCCAAGAAATCGCGACGAAATTCACGTTGTTACAAAGTCACCGACCGACTACTGGTCATATAAATAGTCACCAATAACCCGCGGTCTGGATTAGTGTTGCGTACCATTGTTTATTTACGTATATTTCGCATGTGTTTACTGTACAAATGTCAAAACAGAACTGACATTAGAGGTCAATTGCAAAATTTATAGCATCTTCTAATAGGAGGATTACTTTTAAGGTTATGTTATAAGAATATCACGCACCAAATTTTGTCGAAATCGGTAATTTCAATTTAAAGTAGGTTGTATCACGCCCATCATCCACTTTTAACACCGGCTCCTATTAAGCCCTTATAGATCATCTCAGTTGTACAATTTGATGTCACTGTTGCATTTAGTTAATGAGTTACAGCAGTTTTTACCAGTACCGTTATGAGTTATGTTAATGAGTTATAGCCATTTGCAGTTTTTAACTGTACCGTTATATGGAGAGTGCATGTCGCTATCTTACGATCACTTTCATTTTTATGGTTTTGGTAGAGGTGCTAAAGAGATTTAAACTGAGAGCGGGCCCAGGCTCCTTCTTCAAAATAAAAAATTTATACACTTGCATAATCTACTAGTTGATTTGTGTCAGATTGGGCACTTGCAACTTTTTCATTGGTTCGAATAGCAGTAACGATATTCATCACCTCTTTAGCTCCTCAAAAAGTATAAAGTTCAAATTCAAATTAAAGTATGTGTATACAAAGAATATTGGAAAGATATGCATCTAGCATATGTATCTAGAGCTTTTTGTATTGCTCAACATCAGTTTACGCTGCCGTATTAGTTTTGCGGGGATACCAAATTCAGACAAAGCGGCATAAAGGCAGCTCCTTTTCGTGCTGTCGTCAACTTTGAAATCGACGAAGGGGAAGTGTATGCCGATCCTCGTTTCACGGGTATTTTCCAAGATTTTGCGATTGATGAGTCAGTTGTTGATTCTCCAGGACCAAAGCCACACTGATGAGGTTCAATCAGTTTGCTGATGGTGACCTTTAATCTTTCACACACAACGCTCGATAGAACCTTATATGCGATGTTGAGGAGGCTCTGTAGTTGGCGCAGATTGTGGGGTCTCTCTTTTTGTGGATTGAGCAGAGCACACTTATACCTGAGACAGACATGTAGTAACAATACCATATATAGTACAAATACGACATGTGTGTCACCAAATACCAGCAAAATACCATATGAGCAATGTAGTATTTTGCTGGTAACAATACTATGATGTTTCATTGTGGTATTTGTATAAACACAGCTAAAAAACAGGTAACAAACTTTGCTAAAAGCTTTTACACAAAAGCTCTTCGAAATATTCTGTCAAATTGACTTCAAAAATTAATTATTGAAATGGAAAACAAAATATTTTTCACAATTTTTCTTCCGGAAAAGCAAGAAATGCTTTATTTTATGTCAGATTTTTAGGGAGTCTTTTACTAAATAATTTTTTTGTGATGAAAATACATTAACTTTATAGTATTTTAAATAATTGCACTTATTTTCTCCATAACACACATTTACATATTTATTGCTTACAATTTTCTTTAGTTATTTAATGCCTATGAAACAAAGGTAGTATTTGAGTTTACTACATTGCCATGTGTGTCATCAACGTAGTAAACAGAATACCATGATACCTTTACTATGGTACTATTGTTACTACATGTCTGTCTCAGGTATTAAATTCCAAGCGTTGGGCATGTCTCCGTCAGACCATATTCTCAGTTCTTTGCCGTCTTGTTTGAATAGTTCGGCCGCCAATTTATCGGCCCCTACCGCTTTGTTGTTCCTCAGACGGGTAGCTGCTATTCAAACATCCTTATGTTCGGGTCATGGAACGTATGCTCCATCGTCATCCATTTGGCAATCGGGTTCACCATCTCCCGGTGTTATGCTTTCCCTTCCATTTACCCGGCAGGAGAGGTGTTCCCTCCATAATTTTAGTATGCTCTGGGCGTCAGTCAGTAGATCACCCCTGGTCGTTCTACAAGAAAATGCTCCGGTCTTAAAACCTTCTGTTAGTCGCCGCATTTTTTCGTAGAATTTTCGAGCATTGCCAGCTTGTCAAGCTCTTCATACTCACGCATTTCGGCCTCTCTCTTTTTCTGTCTGCAAATGCGTCTCGCTGCCTTCTTTAACTCTCGGTATCCATCCCATCCCGCACGTGTTAAGGTCACTTGTAATGTTGCGGGAAATTTTTAGTCTATTAAAACGTAAAAAAATAAAATATATACATTTGCCAATACTTTACTTTCTCGTAGTTTTTTCGCCAGTTTAAATGGACTGCTAATTTTTATGCGGACCACATTTCACATGCTTTAAATTTTAATTCTACTGAATTTTTTACCTATTTTTCATTGGAAGTCTTGTACGTGCTTGAATAGTGGAGAATCAATTAAGGCAACAAGCGTTAGCACGATGTATAGAGTTCTTAAATAGCTTTAAGTGTTAGTAGTTGTAGTGCTAGTTTGTTTTACCCCAAACGATAAAAATCAAACAAAACTCTTTAAAACAATAGTAGAACAAAATTTTTAATTAATGAACCACTGCCGTTAAAAACTGAAGGCAATAATTAACAGCTCATTGCACCTTCTGATGTAGTATTATGCTTACTACCAGCCACATTTTAACTTATAATATATACAAAACACCTACAAAAACACAATTAACAAAATTTATTTTTTGCAAGTTTCCAGAATCAAAGCCAGGGAAATGCCGTAAGGTGCAAAATGTTAATACGAGTATGGTATACTATATAACTCATACGCCGACCGACATATTCGACATAAGGGTTGTTAGGACAACGAAAATCATTATACATACATATGTATACTACATACTATAAATTATATACCTAAATGATCAGTATGTTGAGCTGAGTCGATTTAGCCATGTCCGTCTGTCTGTCCGTCTGTCCGTCTGTGTGTATATATACGAATTAGTCCTCAGTTTTTAAGATATCGTCTTGAGATTTTGTAAACTTCATTTTCTTTTCAAGAAGCTGCTCATTTGTCGGAACTGTTCACATCGGACCACTATAACATATAGCTGGCATACAAACTGAACGATCGGAATCAAGTTCTTGTATGGAAAATTTTCACATTTTACAATGTATCTTCACAAAAGTTGGCACATGTTATTTTCTAAGATAATAATGTAATATACGAAGAAATTGCTCAGATCGGCTTACTATAGCATATAGCTGCCATACAAACTGAATGATCGGAATCGAAAGCTTGCATGGGAACTTTCTCATTTTAAGATATGTCTTCACGAAATTTGGTACAGACTATTTTCTAAGGCAACACTGTAATATCGGAACAATATAGCACATAGTAGTTGCTATAGAAACCGAACGATCGGAATCTAAGGCTTTTATGGAAAACTTTCGCATTTGACGTGGTATCTTCCTGAAATTTGACATGGATTACTGCTAAAGGTAATCACATAATCTCCGAAAAAATTGTTCAGATCGGATTACTATAGCATATAGCTTCCATACAAACTGAAGACATAGTTACTAAAAGAAATGCACCGGTGAAGGGTTAACGTTTTTTCTTGTTTTTGTTAAAGTTATTGTAGATTGCAAGTTAGAGCACATTAAAACTGTGAAATTATTTTCTCATAAACTATTGGAGATAAATCGATGAAATTTTGTGAATAGGCTTGGCTCAATAAGCTGGGGACAGGCGGACAAATTAGACTATATAACCATACGCTGTATTTTCTGTTTTTGGAAGACAAGGTTCCAAGTCACAATAAAGAAAGAGGGCTGGCTCAGAAGCCTGCGACATACCTGCGAAACTTAGAACATCTACACAGATGGATCCAATTTGGAGATCCAATGGAGTGCGAACCGGAACCTATTGCTCAGAGCTGGATCTCAGGTGATCCTTCAAGCTTTCGGATTACTTCACCATCTTTCCGGGAGAAGTATTTTCAGTTGAGAAAGCGGCCGACTAAGCTAACAATGCATGAAATAACATAAAATGCATAAATATACGTCTATAGCCATATGCGATTAAGGCAATAATCTCATATCGCAGAATGTTCTTGGAAGCAGAGAAGGTAGTAAATGTAGCTGCTGCCGAAAAGCGGTTGCATATATGTATACTGAATTCCAGGCCACAAGGGAGTTTCAAAAACAAAGCAGCTGATGAGATTGCCAAAAGTGCCATCCTTCTGGCTACCGAACACGTACAGAAAATAAGGAAGTCACTAAGGACAATATATAATGAAATCAAGCCGCTCTTAAAATTCGAAAAAAATGTTGACGTCTGTGTCTTCATTTCAAATTAAACTGAACTCCATCTCGCATAACTTAAGACTAATAGCTCTATGTACATATGACGTGAAAGCCGGTTTCCATAAACTAACCTAACCTATTTCCATGTCTAATTCAACAAATATTTAACAATTTAGCTGTACTATATGGCACAATCCTCCGTATGGTAAAACAAAAAACAAAATAGCTAGCGTTTTCTCATTACAATTATTGGAATTTTGTTTAGAAAACTAGAAAGGTTTAAGCTAACAACAGTTCACTAAATGTAATAAAATATGTTATTTTTAAGCTGAAAGGTAAACTATTTATTATTCGCTAAAGAAACTATATTATGTATACAGGCTCATAAATACAGGAAAAATATATTAGCAAATACTAAAAAAGTTCCCTTCGTGCATAAATTTGTATATACTTGCCACAACCAGAGTACATATTTTAATAATATTCCAGAATTAATAAAATTCAGTTTCTTTATTTGCCTAGAGACCTAAGAAGCATTTTACAAATTTGTCACATTAGATTTGATGTGAGTATTCTATTTGCGCGAGAAACAATGCGCTGACTTGGCATCTGAGATAACTACAACTAAGAACGCAGTAACAACCACTCATGCCAACATAACTACCGAAGAATAAGTGTATAGTTTTATTTCTTAACATTTTCGAGTTAAAATCATTAGAAAATAGTCTCATTCTGCTTCAATATAGCTTTTTGCACGGTCCAAAAGCATGTCGAACGAGTGTTTTAGCTCATTGGCCGGTGTGGTCGCCAAAAGGCCGGTGCAAGTCTTTTGAATGGCCTCTACGTCTGCATAACGCTTTCCTTTCATGGTCAAATGCATTTTTCCGAAAGGAAGAAGCAGAACGGTGCCATATCAGGTGAATATCGGGAGTGGTTAATGGTTAAAATGTGATTTTTGGTCAAATATTATTCAAAAAGCCCTGTTTACATTGGAACACACCTTGTATTTCAGTATTATCGTAAAATTGTATGTTCCTAATAACGTGTCATGACTGTCGTTATTTCTCGCGCTTTTGTGCTCCCATTCGCCTTATCAACCACCATCTTCCAAACACACCGACAAACGATTTGTGAATTTTTTTATATTCAGTTATTTGACGGCAAGTATACATGCAACACATGCAAAGAAGAAAATATTATACAAAGCTAATGTACCATTTTTCCTTCATTATCTTAATGCCTTTGTACTTTTGCGCAAATAGCTGTTGCTGAAATATCTTTCTTCCTTGTTTATACTTTCAGCTTTTATTGACAGAAATTGTGTTTAGCAAAAATAAGTCCATAAGTTCGCATAACATTTGAGGGGTAAAAATTATTGACCAAATGAAGGGCCTTCTGAAATTAAAGAAATATTGGAATTAAATAGAAAATACAGCTTTTACTCTATCGATTGTAATTTTTTTCAGCTATAAAGTACAACAGATAGTGTTATTTATGAAATAGCATATCGGGAAACGGTTTTCCATACACCTTTGCTTTTTTTTGACAAAATTTTCTAATACTATTTTGCACAAATCTGGCTGAATTTCATTAATGTAACTTTGTATCTTCTTCTTTGAAGCACGCATGTTTCTTGACTTGTTTCGATAAACCTGTTATTTTAAATAATCCTATAAAAATAAATCATATGGTGTTAAATCACATAATCTAGAGGCTAGTTGTGATTACCAAAACGAAAAAGTATACGACTTGCGTACGACCTGTAATGCCCCATTTTAATTAAGCCTTAACTGTCAGCTATCGATTTGTTTTTTCAGGGTTGTCAACACTTTATTACATACATGGAAATCTAAATTTTGGGCCACCCTTTATTCTGAAATTAATATATTTTTTTCTACTATCGATCAACCACAGCATTCACCAGATTTGGCTTCGTGTGATATTTTATTGTTTCCCAAACCGAAATTCCTGCTAGGTGAAATCGTTTTCAGTCGATCGAAGAGATAAAACAAAATTCGCTGAAGGAGCTGAAGGCCATCCCAAAAAGTGCTTATGAAAGTGTTTCGCGGACTAGAAAATAGGAAATGGCACAAGTGTAATAATTAAATATTTTGAGTTTTATTTACAACTCCCGGGTACTTTTTTGACACAATGTTTTCAACAAAATTGCATATGAAAACTTGCAGTGAAATATAGACTTACACGACGCGAGTTAAGATGCCACTACTACTGAAATCATGCAATTCTTGGAGACCAGCCTTAAATGGTACGGGGCGTATGCGCAACCTTATTAAGTGTTTTTTTTTTTTTTTTCAAACCGAAAATTTTCTACAAAACTGCGGTTTTCAATTTAAAAAAATTTCCATTGAATTAAAATAGTCTAATCCCAACTGCTAATATCGTTTAAACGTATAAGTGAACAAAATTTTGTAGAAAACTTTTTAATTGAGCATTTAATTTTATACAAAATCTATTAAACGAGAGAATTTTTCAAGTAGTTTTAAGCGTGATATGAATGTTTGTATCTGATAACACTGATCAACAAAATTTTGTAACAAAAAAAGTAAGCAGTACTTTCGAAACATCTACCTTACCTCTCTACAAAATTATACGTGTATTGATTTGAATAGGTCTAGTTTCCGTGTTCCGGTGCTTATCAGTAAATTTTAATATTTTTCCTTATTATTTTCTAATTCAGTGCTTTATTTTTCAGAAAAGTGGCTGTATTTTTTGTTTGCTGAGTGGAGTGATACTTAAAGAATGTCAAGAAAGTTTAAAAATGATCCTGAAAAGTTCTGTTACATTTGTGGTGAAATAACTTTTGTATCTCAATGAAGAAATTTAACACCTTTAATAAAAAAATTGTATGAAAGTTATTTCGGTTTTCCACACAAAAATAAATATTTTTTCGGCATTGAAATGAAGAGTTAAAAAGCTTTTTTTCACAAGATAATGATTTGATATTTTGTAACAGTGTCTGTGGTGTTATGAATATTTTGGGAACACAACATAAAATTGAAGAGTGGCGTTTATTTAATGATTCTTCAAAAACAAGCTTAAAGACAGTTTTGTTACATAATGGTAATAATCGTCCCTCCGTACCGGTAGGTTATGGTGCTAACATGAATTAATCCTATGAAACAATGGAATTTCTTTTAGAAAAGATTCAGTATGACGAACATAAATGGAAAATTTGCGGAGATTTAAAAATTTTTGCGCTTTTATTAGGATTGCAACTTGGGTATACAAAATTTTGTTGTTTTATTTGTGAATGGGACAGTAGGGATAGGAAGAACCATTACGTGAAGAAAAATTAGTGCAAAAGACGATCTCTTACTCCAGGAATAAAAAATGTGAAACATTCTCCATTAGTACAACCTAAAGATATATTTTTACCACCTCTCCATATAAAACTTGGTCTGATGAAAAACTTTGTAAAAGCAATGGATAAAAAAGGCGCTGGATTTCAATATCTAAAAGAAAAATTCCCTAAAATCATTGACGCCAAGATTAAAGAGGGCGTGTTGTAGGTCCTCAAATCAGGCAAGTGATAAAAGATGATATATTTAAAAACCAGCTCAATGATCTGAAAAAACCAACTTGGGTATCATTTATAAAAATCACTGAAAATTTTCTTGGAAATCACCGATCAAATGACAGTAAAACTATTGTTGAAGAACTTCTAGAGCATTACAAAGCATTAGGCTGCAATATGTCCTTAAAAATACATTTTTTATATTCATATTTAGATTTTTTTCCACCAAACTTGGGTGCCGTTAGTGATGAACACGGGGAACGATTCCACCAAGACATTTTTACCATAGAGAAACGATACCAGGGAATTCCAATCGCTTATATCCTCTTGACTTCGCAAAAAACTCTTTAACCCAGACACGAACGTCTAATGTGTCTGTACCGGTAAACGAAGGTAAACTGTCTTGAATGTCTTTTAATGTAAAACTATTTTTCATAACTACGGTTTGTATGGTTTGTGGTACGGGAATCGATGGTTCCTCGTATGTGGGTTCTTCTTCACTCTCTTCATCTTCACTCTGTGAGAGACCGTAGTGACGAAGAAGTCTGTCCCTCAGTTCATTCTTTCGTCCTTGAATACTTAAACCAACCTGTCTTAAATTGTCTTTCAAATTTGCTACTGTCAAACCTAAAATCGTCTGAGCGTCCATGGTCTTACAGATTATTACAAAACTTATGATTAGTACACAGAATTTTAAATTATTTATGCGGTAAAATTTTGTGTTTCAGTTGAAATATAATACGTGGTATGTGGCAAAATATAAAAGTAAGTTTATAAAAATGGATAGTTCCTGCTAAAACTATGTTATTCTACAAATTAATGTTATTTAATGAATTCAATTTCAAATGTTTGACATAGTTAACATACATATACACACATATGCATATCTTTCTCTATGTAATGTTTAAGTAAAGTAAATATAAGTTTTCGTAGTTAATAGTTAATTAGAAATGTATGTGCCAAATTAATTTTAGTCCATTTGCATATTTCATTGACTTTGTTTCGATATAACATTAGCGCAATTTCCGCTTTTAAATTGAATACAATGAAAAATTCTCTTTTGTTTTGCTATGGCTATTCTTCAAACTATTCTCAGGTAGAAGTTATTTTGCCTTCTTTACTCTTGTTTGCTTATATATCTATTTTCGTTATTGCAAGAAGCTATTTATTTCGCTCTAGTTTTCTGTTCCTTTAATTCTGATAACTTTTATTAATTCTGATACTCTATTGATACTGTTTTATCTTTAAATATTATAATACTCGCCTCTTCTCTGCTTCTTATACTTATACGCATTACTTATCTTCGTTTTCTGCTGATCTCTGCTATTGCCGTTGCTGCTCTCCTCGGTGAAGTTGTACGACTTATACCGATTTGACTTTCGATACTCTTCGTATTTTGTGATTTGCCTTAATTGCAAAGCACTCCTTTCTAGCTGCGTTTTACACTTCTACAGCTTTGCTCTTCTACTTTCCTGCAGTCGATGTTACTGCTCTTCTTGGTGAAGCTGTTGGACTTATACCGATTTGACTTTCGGTATAGTTATTGCTCGTCTTTCTTTGCTCTTTCTATCTGAACTTTGCTGCTATCAGTAAGTTGCTGTGCTGCTACTACTGCTGCTATCTTTCTTCTGCTTCGTCTCAATAAAATTAACTTCTGCTTATCCCTTTCAACACTTATGGTAGTAAAGCCTATTCGCCTTACAATCACTACTGCTGTCTCAATACGTTTCTGTGCGGCGTGTATGCGATTCAACCTTCGATAGTTTTCACATCTAGTATCTTGCATGCTCTTTTAAACTTTTAGCACTTTCCACTGTCACACTGCTTTTAGTACTCTGTCACTATTTCTATTTCGTTTTCAGTATAATACTGTGCGGCTTACACTGCATCGTTTTTATGTAGGTTTTAACTTCGTGTTTTGTTTTTTTTTTCTCTCATCGAAAATGCACTTCGGCTTCTTGAAATTTAAATTTCAACCGTCACTTCAAATATTGGAGTTCGAGAAAATTTTTCGAACTATGTCGGCCATTTGCAAAATGGACCATATTTCATAAAATTGGTATCAATTTGCACTCAAATATCGCAATTTTCTCACGATTTTCACTGTATTTTTACAATATGTGAAATAAATTCACGTACACCATTAATGTACTTCATAAAATTTATTAGCTTACACAATGTGCAGCTTTCGCATTTTAAAACTTTCCGAATGTCTCACTTTATTCATCGCGCTTTCTTGGCTCAAATATTCAAATCCCGGACGAGTCCCCAAAATTTGTAGGAAATAAATAGACACAGAATTTGTAGTAAACAAGTATATATTAATTTAGATGTATCTTTATTCACATTCAAAAAGCAACTGTCCAGTTTATCCGTTGTCGAGTACGCGTCTAGCATATTCGTCAAGTTGGGGTTGACTATGGCTACTATGTATAGCATGGTTGCATTCTTTCGTATTTATGTAGTTTAAGTTGAAAATGTAAGTAATAGATGTTTACAAATATGTTGATTCGGTTCAGCGTATTCTGTTGTTGCTTTCTTTAAGGTTGCTCAAGAAAAAAAATACATTATTTCTCAAGTAATTTTGACAGCTGGTTACGTATTGTGAATGATCTACATTAGAAGAGCAAGAGATAATAAACAAAGAAAACAAACTTTGTGCGTAATATGTATGTGTGTATGTGTTTGTTAACATAAATATGTATTTTCATTGAGATTTAAGAAATGTTGTTGATGATTGGTAGGTTTTATACAACATTTCAAAATGGAATATACTTCATAATAATGATTTCAACTAATTTACGATGAATTTGACGATTACTTCGAATTTCTTTCAAGAAACAATTGTTGATTTGATGTTTCTTCGCAAAACCAGGTTTGCCATATTCACATTTTACTGAAAAAAAGTATCAAAAATTAGTTCTAGATTTCTTGAGAGCTGCATACTAGAACGAGTAAATTTATCGCAGGAAAGTTTCTTGACCGTTTCTTAAGCGTTTTTTTATATGAAGTTTTCTTGAGAACTGCGTACTAAGCTTTAGGTTCAAATATTTAAATTCACCAATCATATTTAGATTCCTTTCCAAGTATTGATTTTTTGCTGCCAGCAGAGCAATATCATGAGACGACGTCAGTTGTTCGATAATTTAGGTCTGTTTGTTGTTTTTTGTGTAAGGCTTTGAATTTAAAGTCAAAGTAGTGATTTACTTGCGCCAGTATAACGCTGTATTTGACAAAATGAGCGCAAAATGATCGGTTTGTTTGAAATCCTGCTTGTGGCTTCCCCAGCAAACCTACAAGATTGGCCTGTATTCGAGTTAAAAGAAGTTTGGTGAGAATTTTTGATGGGATACTATTAAATGTGATCCCTTCAAAAGGGGGGTCTCTCATCCGAGGTTATTTTGTTCCTTTCATTGTGGGTTCGGTAAAAAAACCGAAAAAACTCTGAGTGGAGAAAATAAACAAAGTGTGGGTAAAGTTAATTGATATCAGAAAAAAGAGAATAGTAAAAATATATATTTAGTTGCCTCTCATTAATTGATATCGAATGATATCGATTTTTGATGTTGAGGAAAGTTTTAGCTCCAGAGCAAAGGTTATACCTTGAAATTTCTCTCTGATGCTTCGTATACTTATCTAATATATAAAATTCTCTTGTCACGGTGTACATTATTGAACTCCTCTGAAACCGCTAGACCGATTTTCGTGAATCTTAGCGTGCATATCGGCTAGGGTGGAGAATCGGACAAAATCTATTTTTCATCCTCCTAAATGTTAAGGGAAATTGGAAAATTCCCAAAAAGTAACATTTTTCCATACAAAATTTTTTTCAACTTTTGTTTGTTTTGTTTTTCAATATTTTTATTTGTCAAATATTTGAATCATTCAATTTCGGTCGCATGCTTTTTTATTCCGGCTATTCAAAAGAAAAATTATTGAAAATTATTCAGTGAAAACGTTATGTTTCACATAAAGCGATCAATTCTTCTTCTTAATTGGCGTAGACACCGCTTACGCGATTATAGCCGAGTTAACAACAGCGCGCCAGTCGTTTCTTCTTTTCGCTACGTGGCGCCAATTGGATATTCCAAGCGTAGCCAGGTCCTTCTCCACTTGGTCCTTCCAACGGAGTGGAGGTCTTCCTCTTCCTCTGCTTCCCCCGGCGGATACTTTCAGAGCTGGAGTGTTTTCGTCCATTCGGACAACATGACCTAGCCAGCGTAGCCGCTGTCTTTTAATTCGCTGAACTATGTCAATGTCGTCGTATATCTCGTACTGCTCATCGTTCCATCGAATGCGATATTCGCCGTGGCCAATGCGCAAAGGACCATAAATCTTTCACAGAACTTTTCTCTCGAAAACTCGTAACGTCGACTCATCAGTTGTTGACAACGTCCAAGCCTCTGCACCATATAGCAGGACGGGAATTATGAGCGACTTATAGAGTTAGTCTTTGGTTCGTCGAGAGAGGACTTTACTTTTCAATTGCCTACTCAGTCCGAAGTAACACCTGTTGGCAAGAGTTATCCTGCGTTGGATTTCTAGGCTGACATTGTTGGTGGTGTTTACGCTGGTTCCAAGATAGACGAAATTATCTACGACTTCAAAGTTATGACTGTCAACAGTGACGTGAGAGCCAAGTCGCGAGTGCGACGACTGTTTGTTTGATGACAGGAGATATTTCGTCTTGCCCTCGTTCACTGCCAGACCCATTTTCTGTGCTTCCTTGTCCAGCCTGGAGAAAGCAGAACTAACGGCGCGGGTGTTGAGGCCGATGATATCAATATCAAGTTTGAAATGCCGTCCCACAGTTCCCTTAATATCGATCAATTATAGATTGAAATTTCTTACGAAGCTACGAAGAGGTCGCGCTAATATCGGTCGGCGTTCCTTTTGCCATCAACGTATGGCAGCCCAAGACACATGAACGACTACTCCCAGGATGCGATGACATACGTGTGGAATTATGGAACGCGGTCGATCAGCAAGCGATCGTCACGATGTCACAGCACGACTTTTCAAACAACAGCTGCGATGTTTGATGGACTTTATCTTAAAGCAACATATGGTACATATATATGGTGCTGTTAGATGCTGGATGTATTCTGCTGAGTAGCAAAAAAACGTTAGAGCACACCTTCTTCTTTGGATGGTGGATGGTAGTTACACCAGATCAAACTGATGAACTCGTTTCTGCGGAAATTCCTGATGCAGAGAAAGATACAGTATTATACTAAATGGTGAAAACCAATATGGTTCATGGACCTTGCGGACACCATAATCCCACTTCGGGTTGTATGTCTGACAATAAATGCACGAAACACTATCCAAATGCTTTTCTTTCGGAAACTCAAACTTGAAATGATTGGTATCCACTGTATAGGCGTCGCTCACCAGACGACAATGGCAGAACATTCAGCATTCAATTTAGAAGAATGAGTATTGAAGTTGACAACACATGGATCGTATCATATTCGCCATTTTTTGTGTAATTCACATTCAAAACTCATATCAATGTTGAGTATTGCAGTTTGGTGTAATCGATAAAATACGTTTGTAATTACGTCTTGAACGATACGGTCGATACGTGAACTGCAATAAAGCGCTTTGTAGGATATTTACTTTTGCAATTCATGAACGTTTTCCGACTGTTGTGCGTCTCGCAGTTAATTTGGAGAGTGTATTTCAACCCAGAGAATACAGTACAGCCAGTGGAAACACCGCCAGCAACAAAACTAGCATTGACGAGTTTTTTCTCAACTTTCGTCAGTGATCCGTTTGCGTGAACATTGCTCTGTTCGGAAATACTTTGATATTATACCTGGAATGCATCGTCAAAGAAATAGTTGCGCAGAAAGCAATTCCAACCAGTAGATTAACATCCGGGTGTGTTATCAACTAATGCATTAGAACAAATTTACACAATCCACCCGATAAACGACGATTGTGTCTACCTTCGGTTGCTATTGATTAATGTACGCGGTTCAACTTTATTTGAGTCATTGCGTACTGTGAATGGTACGGTGTGTGCAAATTTTGGAGAAGTAAGCCAGCAATTACAATTGCTGGAACGTGTTAATCACTAGAATGAAAATGAAGTACGCATCAATTCCGGTGGTTCGATATCAATTCCATCTGTCGTTTATCAATTCACTAAAGATGAACTCATCACGAATGTTCGGACATTGGCCAAATTATTGTAACTATGATTCCTTAAGTGCACGCGCAATGTTAGCTGCCAGAAATATCGATGTTGTTCACTTAATCTAGAAGATTCAAAGTCAAATTCCGGGAGACCTGCGCTCATACAACTCGATCGATCGTCTTGACAATGAAGACGACACAGTGAATTATCCAGTGGAATTTCTAAATTCTTTGGAGAGGCTTGGTATGCCACCGCATCATTTGCGTCTCAAAGTTGGATCTGTCGTTATTATGTTCCGCAATCTGGGCTATCAAATACAAGAGGGCAGAATGCTTGATTCTACGAATTCCTTTAAGTTCTAACGATTTGCCATTTCAATTCAAACGTATTCCGTTTCGAGTGAAAATTGCAGTCGACATGACAATCAACAGGACACAAGGATAGTCGCATAGTGTGTGGCATAAATTTGGAAATGCTATGTTTTTCACTAGACCAGATTTACGTGGCGTGCTCACGATTTGGAAAACCATCTTTTCTGTACATCGGAACAAAAACCAAAAAGTGTTGTCAAAACACTTAATTTCACGCAGGACAACGGCTGCGGGGTCAAAGAGCACTTCAATGAAACGGATAATTTGCGGACACGTATAACGCTTCGATTCAGTATTTACTGTGGATTCCCTTTTATTTACTTAGAGAAGTTCAACTAAATAACACTTAATTTTTGTAATCGAAATGAATTCATTACTGTTGTGAAATGAAATATAATTTTTCCTTTTCAAATATCAAACAAAAAAAAAAATTTTTTTTATCTTTTAATCACCAAACGAAATGTTACATAAAACGAAGCAATTTGGTGGCGAAACGGAGTTCGCCGGGTTTTCTAGTATATGTATATAAATATTTATCTTAAGAATATTTCACCATTATCGTCAAAATGTTTCTAGGAAGATTTTGATTGTATGTTTTAACCCACAGATTGCTATAATTGTTGTAAATTCTCCAGCAATATACATATATAGTATTTCTTTACTGCACGTGGCAATTATGTTTGTTTACGTATTTGTCTCAAATTCTGTAAGTGTGTTAACTATAGTTTGCTATTTCTTCATGTCATGTTTCACTGCGGTACAGGTCTTGACAATTGTCGAAGATTGTAACGTTCATTCGCGTTGTATGCGGGTTATTGTATGGCGTCATCATAAGGCCTTATTTCTTTCGAAATGATGCAGGTGCTGGAGTTACCATCAATGGCGAACGTTGTAATCCAATGTTGTCCGAGTTTTTTCCCCGAGCGCTGCGCCGCCTCATTTTACACGTCTAAACATACAAACACAATTTAATCAATCGTTCATGTTAGTATACCCTTTATGTATATGTTGAAAATGTCAGCTTGGAATAGTTGTACATTAACATAAAAAATGTGGTCACGTAAAGTTTAAATTTATCATGATATTATTATCGGTTTCCAGAACTTTGTGACTACGACATATTCTCATTTGGTGTAAGACAACAACGACAGCCAGTTATCGTTTGTGTAATATTTACCCAATTAATAGTGGAGAAATGCCACCAACTCTTAGAAACAAAAATACTCTATGGAGCAGCTGCAAGAGCAATTACAAAGGACGATGTGTCAGTTATGTTCCTCATTTTGCTTTATGATTCGTTGATTGTAGATCTGTAATTAGTACTGTAAGTTAGAATGAAGTTGCAAGTTATCATGAACGTTTAATTACAACTACGTGTACATATGAATGCGTATAAGCGAAGTAGAAATAATTACTTACATATAAAGGCATATGTAATGTATTCATATATACCTAAAGTATGAAGGTTAAATCTTCATGTTGGTGCTATGGAATATTGCTATATAAGAGTGGGGACACCTGCCAAAAATATATGACAACAATTTTCATATAAGTTTTTTAAGGATTGGTTTAGTAGCTTAGCAAAAAATATAGTGAAATTTATGAATTTGCTTCAGGTGTACAACATATTCTATATTACTACTGTACGTGTTGTATCCTTAGTGTGTCTTACGCAGTTAATAGGATATCATGAATTAATTAATGGTGATTACATGTCGAATACGAGCAGAGTCTTGGGACGTTATAATACACTTATGTCAACGAATTTTCCAGTCACCACAGCATCCTTCGTCGTGATGGCCATCACAGCCTTCTTCGATTCAGCTTTTATATCTTCAATTTAGTCAAAACGGTGTCCTCGGAGTGATCATGTGAAGTTGCAGAATAGCTGAATAATACACGAAGGCAATTCAAGGGAATGCGGTGGTTGCGGTATTAATAATTGATCGAATAATTGCGATATTAATTGAAAATGTGGTAAAATTTCACGAATAACCAATGCAGTATGAGATGGTGCATCACCGCACTTCTTTGTTCAATTAATTCAGACATAGTAAAAATCGAAGAGTTCACATTTAGAGCCTCACAAAATGACTCGTATCTCAAATACTAATGAATATATAAATGTGATTTTTTGTCAAATAATCGTCCTTCGAATGTTGGATTCTAAGCAATTTTTGGTTGTCAGTCAACTTGTGCGGAACAAAACGTGCACACACCTTTCGTAAGCCCAAGTGTTCGGTCAAACTGCGATAAATCGATGTTTTGGAGATGACCAATTCCATTTCCATGAATTTCGATTATGATTTCGGCTAATTTTTGTTGAATTCACGCACAGTTTCGATAGAATTTCCGGTGATCACGGATTTTGATAGGCCCACATGTTGATCATCATTTATGTCCTCACGATCACTTTGAAAACGTTGACACCACTCGTGCACTCCGCTACGGGGTAGTTTGTTTTATCAATTGAAACGTTTCGGTAAAAGTTTTACCAATTTTAAAACAAAATTTAATGTTGGCTCTTTGTTCGAAGCTCATTTTCGCACCGATAACACAAACATACTCACACTTAAAACGCAATAACTTCACTTCCAATTTATGAAATGTTATGAAATTCTCACTGGACAACCGATAAAGATAGCAGATTTTAACGCAATCGACATATAGATGGCGCCACCAGGGGGCGCTAGATTCAAAAAGTCCTGTTTACTTTGGAATGCACCTTATGCGGATTGGGCAAGGCACACTTAAATTCCATTCGTTGGGCATCTTTTTGTTTGACCATATTCTAAAAAGAAGCTATTGCATTCTCCCTTTCAGTTCTTCGCCGGCGTGTTTGAATAGTTTGTCCGTCAATCTATTGGGCCCGCTGCTTTGCTCTTCTTCAGACGGATGATTGCTACCACCACCAGCTTGTCAAGCTCTTCATACTCACGCATTTCGGCCTCTTTCTTTTCTGTTTGCAAATGCGTCTCGCTTCCCTCTTCAACTATCGGTATCTATCCCATCCCGCAAGTGTTGTGGTCGATCGAAACGTTGCGAGGTAGGCATTTTCTGCATTTTCCGAAAACCAATCTGAAATTTTTTCCATTTCGATCGGACAGGCAAAAAAGATTTTTGAAAAAAAAGAAAAAGAAAAGATATGCAAGCAAAACTCAATACAGTGGAGGTCCAAAGCCAAAAATTTCCATACACGAATATACGAAATATACGAAGAAAATTTGCTGAAAACCGTGAAATTTCATTAATGGAGTTGATCGAAAGTTTTGGATTGGATATTTCCATTTGATAATAAGTGCAGAAAAATTAATTTGGGGTCGTTTATCTTCCAACAACATAATGACCACAAACACACATCTTGCCTAGCTACTCGCTTTTTTGAAGAAAGCTTAATCGAACAACTGCAGTAGTCAGCTCAGTCACCGGACTTAAATCCAATTGAGTATTTGTGGTCAATTTACGACTCCAAAATACCAAAAAGCATCCGTAGAAACTTGCAATCATTTTTCTTAGCGATGAAGGGTCAATTGAGTATTATTTCAATGAAAATATTTCAAAATTTGTTTCGAAGCATACCAAAACGTCTTCGCACAGTAATTCAGAACCACAGTTGTTTAAGAACCACACCTTATTTTAAAGTGAAACAATTTTTTTCTTTATATTCCTGAAATTATATTTAAATTCGTATGCAATTATAATATTCTTGTATGAATTACTAATTAATTATGTTAATAAATCTGTATTGAAATAACGTCTGTGAAATTTAAGCTTTAATTTGATGTCTTGTTTATGTACTCACATGTAGTCACAAGTGTTATTTCAGAAGAATCTAAATAGCTCGCATTGCAGAAATTGCTTAAAACACCCACTCATACATATTCACTCGCAAATGTTAGTGTAAAAACCAATATAGAACTCAATATGTGTGTGCTCACATGCAAACCATATGAATATGGGAGTGTTGGCTCCCAGCTATACTGCACGTTGAACGCTTCCACGCTACAAGTAATTCAAGCTTATTGAATGCTTTACATTTTAATTAAACATTTAAATATCCACAAAACTACTCGAAACTATATGTTTCCGTTTTAGTTCAATTTCATTTCATTTGCGCAGAAAGTTTTGAGTGAAAATTTACTTCGCAGTAGTTTTTTTATTTGTCTAAACTTTTATTACATATCGTACGTCTATATGTGTGACCATTTATTTAACACATGGAAATTTTAGAAGTAAAAAACATGTATATATTTGTGATATATTCACTATGGTTAAAAATTCGGTAAAACATTTATAACTGCCTCTTAAAAAAGTACAGAATTTCTGAAATTAATTAGTTTTGATTACTACTTTATTACGATAAATATTGGAGTTAAACTTTTTTCAGCAAAATAGAAATCATAAATTGAATGCATATCCAATTAAATTAAGTTTTGAATATTTCCATACAAGTGCATACTTGAATTTGAAGTGCATATCAAATCTGATGAACTTTTCTGTAGATTGTATCGTAATGAAGTGGAAATTTTCAAAATCGGTAATTTAGAAAAATTTTCAGGGTCCACTTGATGTAGTTTAACCCATATTGGCATTGACTAATGTGGGTTGTCGGCATATTTTTTGAGCTAAACGAAGTATTATGCTATGACAGAAAAGACCATAAACAATAAATTTAGTACGTCAAATTGCAAGTCCTAGTACATCTTTGGTATGAACTTCCTAAGTATGGCATCCGTTCTACCTATGTGCTCGACATACAATCTGAGTGAAGCAGAAAAAACAATAGGAATTCTTATGCAAATTATTAATTTAAACAGTAATTTATGCAAATGAGTTGCAAATTGTATTCATATGTGACCAAAAACATTAAATGTCGTCGCCAGTAACAATGCGCTTCAAAAATGGCCGTTTACGACGAATGTTCTTATGCACACGCCCGAATACGGTCCAATAGCGCTACTCATTGACCATCTGTCCCTCTGGAACAAATTCATGATGTACCAAACCACGTATATCGAGAAAAAACAATGAGCATCACCTTGATTTTTTGTGCGGTTTTGTCATGTTTTTTTTTTTTTGGTTTCGGTTCGTTATTTCCCTCCATTTCGATGGTTGTTGACTTCTTTGCATTTCATACTCATAGAGCCATATCTCATCGACAGTTATAATGCTTTCCATGAATGTGGGATCGGAATTCGCAAGGTCAAGTAGGTGATAAGAAATTTGTTTACGGTGCTCTTTTTAAAAAAATTAAGCTTTATCGGGACGAGTCGAACTGTGTACGAACGGGCTCGCGAAAGATATCGAGCTGTCTTGCCATCTCTCTAACACTTGCCTGGCGATCTTTCACTTTCTCTTCCTCAGAGAAGTATCTTAGGTCCACTTTTATATATATTCTGTATACAAGAGACTTACCGTTAGCAATAAACAGTATGACTTGCTGATGACACCGCAATATTATGCGTCGAAAAAACAGCAGAAAGAGCTGCGCTAAACCTGAAAAATGCAAATCTGTAGTAAGTTGGACTAAAAAATTGAGAATAAAACTAAACGGTGGCAAATCGGTTCATGTAAATTTTACAAATAATTCATAATCACTTATCAACCTATAAATATTGCAGATGTCTTCATACCATATGCAAATACAACCAAATACTTGTATCTTGGCATAACGCTCGATGCTATATTACGTTGGAAGCAGCGTATTAAAATAAAAAGGATTGAACTTAATCTGCAATTGTGAAAACTAAAATGATAAATTAGGCGAAGGTTAAACTTGTCCATACATAGGAAATTATTTCTTTATAAACAAATAATCAAGCCGGTATGGTCATATAGTGCGCATCTGTGGCAATGTGCCAAGGATAGCAGTATTAATACAACGTTTTTAAAATGAAGTGTTAAGAGGCATTGTAAATGCTCCTTGGTAATGCAGAAATGCTTATATCCATCGAGACCTAAGGATTAATACAGTCACCGAAGAAATTAGGAGTCAGGTAGATGCCCACTACAAAAGTCTCAATGCACAAGTGAACGATTAGGCGGGAAATATTCTCTTAGCCTCTCTAGTCGATTATGTCGAAAAAAAATTACTTAGTTTAGTTGGAGGCTAAAAATGAAAGGAATTATTTATATACCTACAATACATGTATGAATATTACTATTAATTTCTATGTTATTTGGTTTTAAGTTATTCAAATCAACTGCTCATTAGTTTTTGAAACTAGTTTTAGTGATATCAAACATGTTTGTAGTAACAAAAAAAAATCATTCACTTTTTTAATACTTTTATCAATTTAAAAGGTCGAAGGTCGTTCAGAACATGTTTTCAGCGATCTCTCGACCGTCTTTGAAGGTTTTGTACAACCCGCATGATTGTGTTTTTGATTAAACTGAATTACCATAAGCCTTTTCCAACGCTACGATTCCACATACTAAATTTTGTTAGAAATACAAAATTTGAGACAAATTTTTCTATGATATTTTTATCCATTGTAAACATCGGAATGGACTACTGAGGTGTACCGACTTGAGGGGTACTCTCATGTGAACGCATACATTTTACCACTTTTTAGGAAAATTTTTTTTATGCGACAACAAAATTAATTTTTTAAAAATATTTTTATTTGTATTTCCAAATGTACCAAAAAAATATTTTTCTTCGTTTTTTACATTTTTAATATTTTTTTTTAAATCAAAGTAGTCCGCAACAAAAAAAAGTAGTTCACCAGTCATGGTGATAGCGGCTGTTCATGTTTTCAGTAGTTCTGCGGCTATCGTCCCTACCAAATGTAATCAATTTCATTAAAAAAAAAATTTCGAACTTCAAAAACAAGTCACGAAAATCTTGTTTTTTTTCGTTAAAAATCGTCTAAAAAAATATGAAAATATTTTCGAAAATAAACAATTCTGGTAGGGACGATAACTATAAATGAGTAGTAATGAATGAAAAGTTTAAAGCAATTATTGAATACTTTTATTTTTGTGACCATGACAGTTTCCTTAAATTTTTTTTTGCAAAAATGAAATTCGTTGTCGCATTTACTTCTTAAAAAAGACGCCGAGGATTACTCGATGAAAACAGTTGAAGAGCGCCCAAGTTTCGCTTGTTCAAATATCATTATTTTCGGTATGAATTTATCGCCTGGTGGTTGACCAACCGACAAAATTACTTTTCTATTATACGAATTCACGTCGGCGAAACACCATATGAGAGTTTAGCTTGACTAAATAAGTTTTTTAGTATTCTCAAACATTTTCCTTCTTTCGCCCAACGATTCATACAAAAATGCACATTTGTTTACTTTCTAAGGACTTACTAAAAATTTTTTACATCCTTGCTGTCTATTTGAGTTCCTTTTAAAATTCGCCGTTTCAAACTGTGGTACAGGTTTTCAACTCTTTTACGTTTATTTTATATGTGACGGCATTTGGCCGAACTCAGCGCAATATGATAGCTGTATCTTCAAGTCATATGTTGGCCACTGAATGGGAACGAAATGTTTCACCACGTTGTATTATAAATGCACCACACATTTTCTCTTGTTTTGTTACCACTACTTATACTTTATATTTTCAAAGTCACCTCTAGTTTATCTTCTCATACACTTCCAGAAATACATTAGCTGAAGTTGTCAAAATTTTAGATCCTGCAACTTAAATGCGGAATATTTCTGTTTCTGCTCTATATTAAGTAATGAGTTAATGTTTGCAGACGTTCGGGTCACCTAAACAACTTGTATAATCCTTGAAGGAGTTTCGCCCAGCAACCTGCAGAGAGATGCGAATTATGCTTGGAAGAGAAGATGCTTGAAAATCCACTGAAGGTGAAACCAGCAGCTGACCGGCTTCATGTCGCAGCGTACATTGATCGCCATTTCGGGTTTGCAAGATAAAGCAAAAAGAAGTAAATAATTTATTAGTCAAAGGATAAACAAGCAAAAATGAGTTCATTATTATTTTCATTTACTACTATAGTCACAAATTTCTAAGTTGGTATGACTGTCAGTGACATCTTAAATTTTTCTTCAAAACAATCATTAGTGTTTGGTATACGCATGTCTATCTGAAACACAAAAAGTGCATCCGGTGATTTTTGCGATGAGTGAAATTATTCAGCAAAGAAGTTCCATTAAATTTTGTGTGCGGATGATGACTGATGATCAACAAGTCAATAAGAAAAAAGAGTTTGTGCTGAGACGATTAACAGACAGTAGTTTTTTTCGAAACACAGCACTTCATTATCGTCTGTGAAACAATGCTTTCCGACTACCTGGATGTCATGATACGTATTATTACTGGCGATGAGTCTTCGGCTGTATGCTTACGACCTGGAAACATACGAATAATCAGCCAAATACCGTGGCAAAGATGAGCCGTGGCCGAAAGAACCACGTTAAAGCAAGACAAAAATCAAGGTTATGTTGAAAGTTCTCTTCGATTATCGAGGTGTGCTGCACTCCGATTGAAAATACAATTGTTAAAGTCTATGCTTGTGAGCACACATTATCAAAGTGAAAAGTGATCCGTCTTGGGCGGTTGGTTTTCTTAATTTCTTAAAAGACAACTGGCAAACAATTATTTTGTTCCTATATTTTTATCCATTTTAATAAACGCAATGCACTACTGAGGTGTACTAGCTTAAGCAGCTGCTCTAAACAAAATGGTTGACAGATTGCGCTCTTACTATATTTGGTATAGTAACTAAAGAGAGTCCTACTGACTTAGAGAATTATATTTTACCCATGGAATTTAGTTACAATTTCCGGGTGCTTGTTTGTCACAATGTACATATGTCACTATATAAAAATAGTCATTAAAACTTAAAAAAGAAATTTATATCTTTAATGTTTTGCAGCGTAAGTATTTCCTCAAAATACGATTTCATGAAGTTTTCTGAAAGAAGTCATTTAATGCATGCAAACTGCCTTAAAATACTTTGCTAGATTAAATCAAATGAATGAAGCACTTGAGAAATTTTCAAGAAAGACTTGAGACGAGCAAAGCTGGAGATATGGGAAAATGGTTCAAGAGTCTTTCGTCATATTTATATGTGCATACATAGCTGCAGTATTTATACATATTGAATGAAAACCTAAGTAAATACGGACATACAAGATGCGTTAGAATCTACAAGAATCTTTGATCGATTGCCCAGTGGTACCATATATATTTCATGGATTGGAAGCGAAGTTATTGCGTTTTTTAGTGTCAGTATGTTCCTGTTATCGGTGCGAAAATGAGCTTCGAACAAAGAGTCAACATTAAATTTTGTTCTAAAATTGCTAAAACTTTTACCGAAACGTTTCAATTGATGAAACAAGTTTATGGCGATGATTGCCTATCCCGTTGCAGAGCGCACGAGTGGTTTCAACGTTTTCAAAGTGGTCGTGAGGACATAAATGACGATCAACATGTGGGCCAATCAAAATCCGTGATCACCGGAAATTCCATCGAAACTGTGCGTGAATTCATCAAAAATCAGCCAAAAATTCATGGAAATGGAATTGAACATCTCCAAAACATCGATTTATCACATTTTGACCCAACATTTGGGCTTACAAAAGGAGTGTGCACGGTTTGTTTCGCACAAATTGACTTAAGACCAAAAATTGCTCAGAATCCAACACTCGAAGGACGATTATTTGACCAAAAATCACATTTTAACCATTAACCACTCCCCGTATTCACCTGATATGGCACCGTGCGACCTCTCTCCTTTCGGAAAAATGCATTCGCCCAAGAAAGGAAAGCATGCGTGGAAGCCATACAAAAAGCTTGGATAGGCGGTCATACCGCAAAAATCCACGCGTTCGACATGCTTGAAGCAGAAGAAGACTATTTTGAATAAAATAAATTGATTTTGCCGAAAAAACCATTTGTTCTGTTTTTTTAAGTCCTGTTTACTTTGGATAAAAGCATGCATGCTATGGTAAAATGTGAGGATAAAACAAAGGGAAGAGAGAAGAGATGCAGAAAAGCAATGGAAGATGCAAAATGCATGTGTCTTCCTGGCAGAGTTTTCCTTTTTCACAATTCAATGGAAAAATTCCTTTAACATTAGAATATTGACGCCTTGCATACTTATACGCCAGCTTGCATTGACAGTAGGATCCTGCAGAAACTTTACTACTTAACCAGCTAACAGCCAATACTTCCTCAGCATCTAGGCAATAATATGTGCCAGAAAGGCAATTGCAAATAGGAAACTCCCTGTAAAATACTACACACCCATTCACTTAGGCTATCGCAATCGGAGCGAGTTGGTATACGCCAGCTTATAGCTTCTGCAATGGAAATCTATAATTCACACTTACGAGTGTGATCTATTTAACGTTACTGCTTTTCGGTCTGTCTGGCTCTCTGATTGTTAAGGCATCGCCCGGAATTACCCGCATGCATTTCTTGTATGCTTTTGCCTTCCTCTTTGAGGTTTAATCGATATTGGCTGGCACAGTTTTAACTGACATCTTTTGCTGGCGGATTAATAGCGTTGAGTGTGGCATAAAAAAAAGAGAGCAGTCACCCGACACTGGAGAGTAAGTACTGACATCTCAACAGGCTTTATCGTTTGTCATATTGCCATAGTGGAAAGTGTGACGCTGCTGTTGAATGCAAATCGTGTGAAAAAACATTGAAACTAAAGAAAGAAAAATATGTTTAAAATAAAAACAATAACAATGTTGAATTCAAAACTTCAGAAGCAAAGGTAGCATCGCAGCGGAATAATAAAAAAGGCAGGTGGATGCATTAAATTGATGGGCGGATTCCTCAGGTAAGTTAAGGGAAGTCAGAGTGAAAGGATGAGTGCAGCATAAAGACTTTAACTTTATAACTGTTTCGGTATACCGATGCCGAATTCAATTGCGCACATGCAAGTTATCTACGAGTACGAGCCTTGTTGCAAGGAGTTTTTGTGGGTCTACTGCATTTATATATAATCGGTTGTCAAAAAAGTCTTGCGGTATTTTCGCTAGTTGGCGCTGAAAGCACGTAGTTCCTTTTTGGAAAGCTCATTTCACGCGCTAACACGTGTTTGATTGATTGTCGTTTCTTTTAAGTCGTTCGTGAGTTATAACGCCGCAAACATTGAGCAAAAGAAAGAGAAAATACGGCATATTTTACAGTACTACTACGATAAAGGCAAAAATGCATCTCAAGCCGCCAATAAAGAGACCGGCATAGTAGCAGCCGTAGCATCGGTCAAGAGCTGGGCATGAATCATCAAAAATTCATTTCAATTTCAAAAAAAAAAAAAAAAAATTCAATAAAAATCCCGCAAGACTTTTTTGACAACCCATTATTATATAGCCACCACTGTCACGGCATTTAGAGCTACTGTCAGTGCCATTGTTGCTGGTGTCGTTGTTTGCGGAATGTTTGTAATCAAAATAGAGGAGAGACAAAAGGAGATAGAGAAATAGAGTACGAAGATACAAATCTTTATTAAATAAATTTATAAGGGTAAAATATAATTAAAAGAAAAAGTATTTAGTTTGTTTAAAATGAAAGCTTAAGACTTTGCATTCCTTCTCATAAAAATAAAATTAGTTCAATAGGGAAACATATTTCATTCCTTAATGCATAATTATTTGACTACAGCGAAAAGCTATATCAAAATTATTTCATTTCAAAGTATCACAAATTTTTTCCATATACATTTATTTAAAATATTCAAAAACAAATATTCAAACAAAAAAAAAACGTTTACGTTGGATGCACCGAAACTATAATATCATTTTCAGATACATATGTACATATTTTATCGTTTAACGGAGTATAAAAATATTTTTATTCGGATAGTGAGCCATCAGTTTGTATGAGAGCTATATTCTATAGTGGTCCGATAGGAATTATTTCTACGAAGATTGTAACGAACCACTGGGTAATAATTTATGTCAAATTTTGTGAAGATAACATGTCATATAAAATATTTTTCATACAAATACTTTTGTTTAATCGATCAGTTGTTCGGCAGCTATATGCTATAATTGTCCGATATCGACGGTACGGTATACACGGACGGGCATATGGATGTACATGACTAAAAAAATAAGCGCGATTACAAGTTATATAAGTATATACATTTGTGACTAAACCTAATATACCTTGTTCAAGTTATATTGAGCCAAAGTTATATTAAGCTAATATTGATCCATATACAATTTTTTTCTCTTGACCATATTAATCGGCTAAATAAAATCATACTATTTGGATTTTAAAGAGTGAAGTTTGTTTTCAGTAAAAGATATATTATTATTTATATTAGTTATTAAAACTGTTTCTTCAAATGTAATATTATATTGAAAACTGTGAACTACATAATATACTGAAGGTTAGGCCTACAGTTACCGCACAACCTTCTGGACCGAATCAACGCCGGCGATATGCTACTGAAACGGAACGAACTCGACCCATTTTTGAAAAGGATTTTAACTGGCGACGAAAACTGGATCACATACGACAATATCAAGCGAAAACGGTCCTGTTCGAAGGTCTGTGAATCGTCCCAAACAGTGGCCAAGCCGGGATTGACGGCCAGGAAGGTTTTGCTGTGTGTTTGGTGGGATTGGAAGGGAATCGTCCACTATGAGCTGCCCCCATATGGCCAGCCGCTTAATTCTACCATCTGCTGCGAACAATTGGTGATTACCATCTGTGCCTGTTCATGGCGAACGCCCCTATTTATGTAAAGTTGAATTCAAAAGAGGCTTTGGAAAAGTGGCTGGTCGAGTTCTTCGCAAATAAGGAAGGGGGCTTCTACGAGGGGGTATATGAAGTTGCCGTCTAGATAGAAACAGATTATCGAACAAAACGGCGAATATTTGAACTAAATCCGATCACTGTAATACTTTTTATAAAGCATTGAATAAAGAACAAAAAAGCGGAAGGAAGATATTTGACAACCTTTTATTATTTAAAGAAGTTCTGTTTTCACATTTCTCTTCATAGTTTTAAATTCAATTATCTAATTAACCAAAAGACATCCATGAAATCTTGATTGCAAAACTGTCTGAGTTAGTATTCCCTTCTTGCTACAATTTTATACTAGTTAAGCAAATCCGTTAGACTTACATGGTTTTAATCATTATAAAACAGGAATAAATAATTATGTTTTCGAATTCATTAGTAGCAAACATATGCTTTCATTTAATTCCTAAAGCAACAAATAATTAACACATGCTTTCTGTGCCTTTCATGGAATCTAACGCCCCTGTAAATGATGTATATTGAATTCAAAAGAGGTTTTGAAAAGTGGCTTCAAGTTCTTCGCAAATATAATTGTTGGGGGGCCCTAGCCATTTTGGGGGTAACATCAAGTTTTTGTGGCTGGGCATTGAAACAGATAACATCGAACGAAATTTCATATTATAGATACAAACACTCTCCTCAAATGTATCACTTTTTATAAAGCATTGAATAAAGAACAAAAAAGCAGAAGGAAGATATTTGACAACCTTATATTATTTAAAGAAGTTCAGTTTTCACATTTCTCTTCATAGTTTTAAATTCAATTATCTAATTAACCAAAAGACATCCATGAAATCTTGAGTGCAAAACTGTCTGAATTAGTACTCCCTTTTTGCTGCAATTTTATACTAGTTTAATGATGTAATAATTAACATAACTTTTCAATTCACAAACTGTCTAGTCACAGAATCTGTACCTAACTCCGTCTCCTCTAGCTATTTCTAGCTTACAGAGTAAAATTTGCATTTCCTAGTTTTTCCAAATGCAAGCTTATTTCTATCCACTTCACTACAATAAGCTACATTAAATCCATTTGCTTATTAGTTTGGCTTATAAGAATCCAGTTTATGTTATTTTGGTTTTATGTTTGTGTATGTGTGTGTATGGTGCTGGAAGTTATCACTAATATCTTCCAGTCATTCAGTTTGTTCTATCAAGAAAAAAATGCGAAATTCTTGGAAAAATCGGGTTTGGAGCCTCGTACTACTTCGCCGGTGTGAGTTACGACTTTTTTGCTCTGGGTACTTTTGTAGAGTGAACAATTGTGAGAAATATGCATCTAAAGTCAAAGCGGTGCTATAAAACACCTCTGATCTGTAGGAATTCAAAGATAAAAACTCACGATTGTAGTGTATTTTCAATGGTAAATTTTTACAGGCCTTGGTCCAGTTCTTAATGTTAAAATTAAGGGACGAAATTTTCAGGGAATTTTTTTTAGGGTATTTCCAAGGAAATTTCGTGACGGGACTGAAAAAAATTAATAGCTAAAAAAACACTCAAATGTATATATATAGTATATATGTATGTCTTTTACGTTTCCTTTTGATATCCTGCTACACAAAACACTTTACCTTTAACACGGTAAAAAGAAATCAGACAAGGACTGAAAAAATTCATTTTTCCAAAACTTTGTAATTTTAATTTATTTGCGTGCATTTGTGTCGCTTGACCACAGAATTGCATTAAGCTCTTGATTTTTTGTCGGCTTTATTTCCATACCCTTTGAAATGGCATCAGAATATTTACATACACGTATTCTATCTGTAAGGTAAATAGCAGAGGAAACCAGAAATTTAACGTAGACGTGACATATGTATATATACTATTGGCATTAGTCTGAGTGATGAAATGTAATATAAACATATACATATACATATATGTATTTACCGTAGGTTATTTAGGTAAATTGAGATATAAAACTCTGGCTGTCTCCGGATCGAAAAGCCACCAACCAGATCAATCATGTTATGATAGACGGAAGACACGTCTCCAGTTTTCTAGACGTGCGTACGCTCAAAGGTCCTAACATCGACTCGGACCACTATCTTGTTGCAGCCAAGATTCGCACCCGCCTCTGTGCAGCAAAGAACGCACGTCAACAAACACCAAGAAGGTTCGACGTCGAGAAGCTGCAATCACAACAGTGAGCTGAACAATTTTCTACTCGGCTTGCACTCCTGCTCTCTGAGAGCACTCGTCAACAACTCGATATAAGGGAACTGTGGGACGGCATTTCGAACTCCTTACGTACAGCTGCCAAGAAATGCGAGGTGCGAGGACCGAAACCATTGGTTTTCGGAAAGTGCAAAAGAACAGCTGGTACGACGAGGAGTGCCGTGTCGCAGCGGAAAAAAAACAGACTGCCTACATCGCAACGTTACGATCGACCACAACACGTGCGGGATGGGATAGATACCGAGAGTTGAAGTGGGAAGCGAGACGCATTTGTAGACAGATAAAGAAAGAAGCCGAAATGCGTGAGTATTAAGACCTTGATAAGCTGGCCGACAGGGGTAATGCTCGAAAATTGTACGAAAAAAAGCGGCGGCTTACAGAAGGTTTCAAGACCGGAGCATACACTTGCAGAACCCCCAATGGTGATATAGTCACCGGTGCCCAGAGCATACGTAAATTATGGAGGGAACACTTACTCCAGCCTGCTGAATGGCAGTGAACGCACAACACCAGGAGAAGGCGAACCAATTCCCAATCGATGACGATGGAGCAGACGTTCCATTACCCGACCATGAAGAAGTTCGATAGCAATTACCCGCCTGCAGAACAACAATGCGGTGGGGGCCGATGGATTGCCGGCCGAGCTATTCAAACACGGCGGCGAAGAACTGATAAGGAGCATGCACCAGCTTCTTAGTAAAATATGGTCGGACGAAAGCGTGCTCAACGATTGGAATTTAAGTGTGCTACGCCCAAATCCATAAAAAGAGAGACCCCACAATCTGCGCCAACTACCGTGGGATAAGTCTCCTTAACATCGCGAATTACGTTCTATCGAGCGTATTGTGTGAAAGATTAAAGCCCACCTTCAACAAACTGATTGGACCTTATCAGTGTGGCTTTTGACCTGTAAAAGGAGAATCGACACACACCACCTCTTCGTCGATTTCAAAGCTGCTTTCGACAGCACGAAAAGGAGCTGCCTTTATGCCGCGATGTCTGGAATTTGCGGTCCACGCAAAACTAATACAGCTGTGAAACTGACGTTGAGCAACACTAAAAGCTCCGTCACCAAACGAGGTTTCAGACAAGGCTACTCCCTATCGTGCGACTTCTTCAATCTGCTGCTGGAGAAAATATTTCGAGCTGCTAAACTTATTTGAGCAGATACAATCTTTTATAAGAGTGTACAGCTGCTGGCGTATGCCGATGATATCGATATCATCGGCCTCAACACCCGCGCCGTTAGTTCTGCTTTCTCCAGACTGAACAAGGAAGCAATGCAAATGGGTCTGGCAGTGAACGAGGGCAAGACGAAATATCTCCTGTCATCAAACAAACAGTCATCGCACTCGCGACTTGGCTCTCACGTCACTGTTGACAGTCATAACTTTGAAGTTGTAGATAATTTCGTCTATCTTGGAACCAGCGTAAACACCACCAACAATGTCAGCCTAGAAACCCAACGCAGAATAACTCTTGCCAACAGGTTGTACTTCGGACTGAGTAGGCAATTGAGAAGCAAAGTCCTCTCTCGACGAACAAAAATGAAACTCTATAATACCCGTCCTGCTATATGGTGCAGAGGCCTGGAAGATGACGACAAGTGATGAGTCGACGTTGCGAGTTTTCGAAAGAAAAGTTCTGCGGAAGATTTATGGTCCTTGGCGGTTGGTCACGGCGAATATCGCATTCGATGGAACGATGAGCTGTATGAGATATATTGCGACATTGACATAGTTCAACGAATTAAAAGGCAGTGGCTACGCTGGCTAGGTCATGTTGTCCGGATGGACGAAAACACTCTAGCTCTGAAAGTATTCGACGCAGTATCCGCCGGGGGATGCAGAGGAAGAGGAAGACCTCCACTCCGTTGGAAGGACCAGGTGGAGAAGGACCTGGCTACGCTTGAAATATCCAATTGGCGCCACGTAGCGAAAAGAAGAAACGTCTGACGCGCTGTTAAACTCTCGGCAATTTGTTAAAAATCGTTGAAGCGGTGTTTATTATTTGAAGAAGATTAAAAACTTCTAATTTGGCACAAGGGATAGCAGTCGTAAGAGGTTCAAACATATTCAAAAATGTGGGAATGGCCGCGCCCCTAACAAAATTACTTCTAAACTATTGAGGCTTCAACAATCAAATTCGCTCAGCGTAACAAATCTACCGATAGTGTTAAGTGTACTGTACGAAAGTGGGAGAAATCGAACTGCAACCACGCCTATTTCCCATATTACACAATTTTAAATTTCGTTTGAAACTTTCACTTTCAAGAACACAAATCGAGAACAAATTACTATATCAGAAAAAAATTTTACTCAAATATTGCTCAAATCGAACCAAAACTGCTAATGCCCCTAGACGCTGAATATTTGGATCCAGTGCTCATAGTTGACATTACCGAAAATATCGTAGACATTCGAAAAAGTGTAATTGATTTAAGCACAACTTAAATTAAAAACGAAAATTTCGTTTAATTTTTGGGGAAAATCTGAAACTTAAGAAGGCGCTTGAAAACACAAATCAACTTGGAAAAAATGGACACTCTAATGTACAATAACATACTTATTCCAAGTGTTGTCGTAGCGCAAAATTCAGTTTATTTAAGCTCTTTTGATCTTTATTTAAGTTACCATATAAATGTAATTTATTTGGTCTTCTACAAAGTTAAGTTGAGATTTCTGGGGATTACTCTAGAACCGGGTGCATACATATATTAGGGAAAAATATTGAATTGAGGACAAAAACAGACAGTTAACTACATCATCAAAAATTGTTTCACTGCTGGTTTTGTCATTTGTTGCATGTATCATTATGTTTATTTAGTAGCTATGTATATATATTGTCTTACTTCACTTGTGGTCTTCAGAAACAATAAGGTGGCAATGCAATCTGTAGCAGTTCAAAGCAGATGCTTTAATGATTTGAGTGGACACTTTTAAGTAACTGCATCGCTCATTGATGGACTGTATCCATGCCTCTTTCTCCTTCCGATTTTTTTTCTCTCATTGCAATTTTTTTAGACCACATGTACACTTATTTTTCTTTTTATGTGCGTGACTGTCCACAGGCTTACGCTGACTGTTTATACAAGTATTTATTCGCTTTTATTATAATGACTGCCTGTTGGGATGTATATATGTACATATGCATCTGTTTTTAAAGATATTTTATCTTTCAAGAATATTCTCTTCCAACAAGTCAATTGCCTTGGCTAATCTTCATAGCCAAGTTACTTCACATAGCAAAACAAAAAATGCTCCAGATTCATTAAATCGTACGATTTTGGAAGCGTGGCAAAAGACGTTGACTGTATTATTATTCCATTCATTATCAAGACTGATTACTTTCGTATCCGTCCAACCAAAAATGAGCTTCATTGCTGTAAATATGTTTCTTGTGAAAATCGGGATCGGTGACCATCTCGTGTCCCATTCAGTGAACGTGCGACGCGCTTGATTGCCGTTCGGCTTCAATTCTTGTACATGTTGGATTCTGTAAGCCTGGAAACTGTGAACCTTTCTCAAAATCTTTTAAAAATTAACACCTTAGGTTCGCTATCAATAGAAGGGAGCCTGTCGAAACGTCCGTCTTCGTGCGTTTAGAACAACTGTAGACGGCCTGGTCTTGCATTGCAAGAGTTCTAGTGAGCTATTCGCTCATACTAAAGCTAACCCGTCCCTGTTTTTAAAGGTTCTAAGTTATGTTTATTTGGAAGGGAGATATGTAGAAGCACCTGAACACCTTTTTCCTAATTGTTTCGACAGTGCGAGATCTAAACTTAGTCCTTGGAGCTCCTACTTTTAGTCATCTCTGTTAACTATTAAACTAAGACGATTTTTTTTTTTAATATTAAATATTTAAGAGTAAATATTTAATTTTTTCAGCACTCTTTATATGAAAGGTCCACACGTACTAAAGGGTAATTTCCATTAGCACTATAGCAATAGTCTTCAGGAAATGAGTTGAGGCTGCATTATCACTGCGCTCACTTTCATAGTTAGCCAGAGGCTGGAGGAAAAGTTCAACAGACCAAACAAGTTTAAATGCATATATAAGACAACATGCTGTTAGCTGACAGCAAGTTTCCACATACTTCTTATTTCTATTTTAGTTGTACAATAACTTCTCGTCAACAAAATAACGTAATGTTGTCGGTAAACTTGTGCCTTTTGCTGGCGAGAAATAAATTTTGAAATTTAATTTGCTCGCAAGTGACAAAAAAAAAAGAAAAAACGTTGGCTGCACCGAAGCTATTATATTATACCCCTCACAGATGCATTACGTCATAAAATGGTATAAAAAGTTTTTTTTTATCGATTTCAATTGGTCAGTTTGTATGCAGCTATATGTTATAGTAGTCTGATCTGAACAACTTCTTCGAAGATTGTAGTGGTGCCTTAGACAATCCGTGCCAAATTTTATTAAGGAGTCTTGTAAAATAATAAAGCTTCCTAGATAAGAACAAGTATTTAATCCGGACCGGTACAGACAGTTTAAAAAAACGATTATTTCTAGGAGAGAAAATATAAATACAATTTCTTATATACAGATGAAAATCAAACATACATAACTAAATCGAATCAGCAAGTCGCGCTGATCATCTGTATACATACATATGCATACTTTAAAGAGTCTCCTACGTTTTCTACTGGGTGTTAAAAACTTCGTGGCAAAGTTATTATAACCTCTTCTCTTTTTCAATGAAAGCAACTAACAAACTACAGAAGAAAAACACGTAAACTGTGTTAAAGCGCAAACTAACTGAATTGTTGTAAAGAGGTTAATAGGGTACTTTCATGTGAACGCATACATTTTACCACTTTTTAGGAAAATTTTTTTTATGCGTCAACAAAACTCAATCATTTTAATTTTTTAATATATTTGTATTTGTATTTTGAAATGTACAAAAAAAAATGTTTTTTCGTTTTTTACATTTTTAATATATATTTTTTTTTAAATCAAAGTAGTCCCCAACAAAAAAAAGTAGATAACTGGTCATGGAGATAGCGGCTGTTCATGCTGTCTGAAATAAAAAAATCGAATAGATTATTATTCAGTAGTTCTGCGGCTATCGTCTCTACCAAATATAATCATTTTCATTACAAAAAAAAAAATGTCGAACTTCAAAAAAAAGTTAAGAAAATCTTGTTTTTTTTCGTTAAAATCGTTTCTGGTAGGGACGATAACTATAAATGAGTAGAAGAACATATGTAAATTTTAAAGCAATCGGTTCAATACTTTTTTAGTGACCAATACAGTTTCAGAAAATGATGATTGAAAATGCGTTTAGAAACGTCGGCTACCTGAGGTTTTCCTTGCATCAAATGCTATGAATTTCGGTCTGAATTTCACAGCATGTTTTTAATAGGTATAACTCATACACTGATCGAAATATTCGATTTGGAAGTGATTAAAAACAAAAATCATATACAAAAAAGAATGAAAGTTGATGTTTCAGTATGAGTATGATCGAAATTTCAAAGAAGGTTTTTTGAATATTGCATATGAATTGCCTTGAGGTCAACAAATTCTATTGTGGACCAATGTATTGGAATCATAAAAATAAATAATTTCTTCCCTTTGACTTCTCTATGCAAGATTTTTTTGGATAAAACCCGGCTCGTCCGCTGCCTTCAAAATTCAAACTCTGGCGTTTCGTTTCAGAACATACCAGAACTACACTACGTTTGGTTATTTTGAAAATATATTTAAATTTTATATATCTTTTTCCATACACCTTTGAACTTCGAATGCTCGATTCTGAGCAATTTTGGTCATCAGTCAATTTTACTAGTCCAACAAACCGTGAACACACTTTCGAATGCCTAAATGCTCGGTCATAAATGTTCAAAATCTTGTTATTGAGATTTTTCCATTTCCATTAATTTCAGTGATGATTTCGGCTGTTTTTTGATGAACCCACGCACAGTTTCGATGGAATTTCCAGTGATCACGGATTTTGATTGCCCCACATGTTGATGATCATTTATGTCAAACCGAGTCGACCACTTTGAAAACGTTTAAACCAACTTGTGAACTCTGCACTGATCGACAATCATCGCATATAAACTTGCTTTATCAATACAAAATTTCAGTAAAAACATATGTTTTAAAACAAATGGAAGTTGAGTTGACTCTTTGTTCCAAGCTCACATTTCGCACCGATAACAGTCAAACAGTCACTGCCACTCCGAGAACGCAATACTGATTAAATCAATGAATATTTTTCATGAACAAGCTCTGGTTGAGCAATCAAATAAAAATAACATGCTTTCTAACGCATCAGAGACGATATGTAGATGGCGCCACCCCATTAGCAAAGTTCAACGGTCTTTAGTTTGCAACTCTATGCAGTTATCAACATCTTTGAGTATGCACACCTTGAATAAGATGACTCGAAAATATGTCTTCAGATACCATACTCTTATTCCTTGATCGCCTTCTGTATAGTCCTTAGTGAACCATATTCGTTAAAATCTTTTCACCTCGTCATGAGTTTTAGTCCGAGCTCCTGCTGCCACCAAAACACCGTAAAACATTTTTACATTGGATAAAAAAGGCAAGAACAATTTGTGTAAAATTTTTGTATTTCCCAACTGAACGTAACCAATGTACATAAATGTTGAAAAAGGCTTTCAGTGATTCACTTTAATCAAAACCAGAAGCCATGAAGATATCAAGAAATGCACCAAGAGCTTTGATTCCGATCTTTTCTGGTATGATAAAAGAAAATATATTTTATAATGGTGAAGAATCGGCAGTTTCGACAAATTTCATGAAATAAAGAATGGCGTTTTGCAAAATTTCAAATAATATCTTAAAAAATTCACTCTTAATTGATTCCAAAGGCAGGCAGATACTATTTAAATATCAATTATGAGAGCACGTTCTAATCAGATTTTTGTTACTGAAGTCCAAAAATTAAGATAGTTTTACCCAAATAACAGCGGATTTGTAAAAGAAATGCTGCTCGACTAGTCCCGATAAATATATTTCTTTCCAGCTAAAGTACAAATATAAAGTGTTTCTAAGTAAACAGGGATTGAAAAAAATAAAAAATGTTTTTTCCAAAATCAAAATTTTATTGAAAAAAGTCTCCTTCTGCTTCAACACATAATTGCCCCAAAATGTCGAACGAGTGGTTTTTTTGAGGCAATGGCAAAATCCCGTCTTTTTATTTTTATCATAAATTTTATTTTATAAAAAGGATGAAGTCGCACAATGCCATATCAGTCGAATACGGGGAGTGGTTATAGTTAAAATGTGATTTTTGGTCAAAATAATCGGTCACAATAGGTCCTTCGAAACGTTGGATTTAGAGAGCAATTTTTGGTCGTCAGTCAATTTGTGCGGAACAAACCGTGCACACACATTTTGTAAGCCCAAATGTTCGGTCAAAAGGCGATAAATCGATGTTTTGGAGATGTTTAATTCCATTTTCATGAATTTCAATGATGATTTCGGCTGATTTTTGATGAATTCACGAACAGTTTCGATGGAATTTCCGGTGATAACGGATTTTGATAGACCCACAATGGATAATAAAAGAGCAAAGAATTTGTGTAAAATTTTTGTATTTCGAACCAAATTTCCTGTGCGGAATCATTGCGAATGTTGAAAAAGGCTTACAGTGATTCAGTTTTATCAAAACCACAAACACAACAAGATACCGCGTCAAATGCGAAAATTTTCCATACAAGAATTTGATTCCGATCGTTCAGTTTGTATGGAAGCCTTATTTTATAGTGGTTCGATATCGGCAGTTCCGACAAATGAGCAGCTTCTTGAGGAGAAAATGACGTTTGCAAAATTTCAAAACGATATCTTAAAAACTGAGGGACTAGTTTGTATATATACAGACAGACGGACAAACTTCGTGACAAGCTTAATATACCCTGTTCAGGATATGGGGATTGAAAATTGTCAAACATGTGTCGTCGCGTACTCTCTCGTCTCGTACCGATAAAACTGATTTTTTCCAAAAATAGTACCTTTACGGTAAAATTCAGGTCTCAATTGGACATCATGCGAATTCCGATACCACATTTCAATTTGCAGCTACTTTGCTTTTCGAGTTGGAATTTCCTTTATCCATGTAAAACTGTTCTTAATTTGAAATTGAGCAATCTATTAAAAAAATTAGTACAATTTTTGATTAGTTATTTATGTAAAGGAAAGTTTAATTTTCTGTAGTGGAAAATACAAATTTAACGAAAATTATATACTTCATATTCGACCACTATCAAATATAAATTATCTTTTTATTTTCTCTAAAGAAACGAAGGATAGTTCTGTTAGATGGATCTAGCTAAATTCTCTTTTCAATTATTTTTCCACCTAAAGTAAAACAACACTTGTAGCAGAGTAAAACCATTGCGGCGGCAAATGAAAATTATGTAGTTCGGAAAGAAAACTTTGATTTGATTGCCACCACTTGCAACTTTGTTGGTCAGATATTGTTGTTTTCAAACCAATAGAAATTAGGTCATGAGTTAGGTGAGCGCACATACACATATGCGCAAAACTATAATTGTGTACGAAACTTGCAAAATCTGGCAGTAAATTAAAAGGCATGCACGTGACATTCGCGGCGGATACGTAACTTTTACAAATATTGGTAGAAGTATGCAACTTACGAGAATAGTATCTCGCGTATATTTAAAAAAACGCTAACAAGCACACTTCTAAAAATAATTGTAAATACGCGCTAATTGAACGCATATACTGGTAAAAAAATACCGGAAAACAACACAAAGTTACTATCCGTTACTATCCGCTACGACGACATTAAAAACAAACAAAGCGACTACAACAGTAAAATAAACTACATTGTTCGAACTCTTAAGATGTACTTTTGGACTATCTTTGGGATTATTTTTATTTGAGGTAAATTTTGTCCGAAATCCAGGTGGGTGTATGTCTCTAAGGATGTCCATTATCCATTAGTGTGAACGTGATCCAAAACTAATCCGTAATTGTTCGACTTACCGACTTTGCTGAGCGATTAACCATTATTTTTGGTAATAAATCTGCACAGTTTGCAACGTGGTTCTGAAGTAATTCTGTTGTTATAAAATGACATACCAAACTGGGTATGAATCAAGTAAGAGCTACCAGAGGTACCAATTCCGAAAAGAGTAAACCACATGACTAATACAAACACATATTACATAATTTACCAGTCGAGAGCAGTGCGACAATACTGATCTACAAGACGCTGACAGGGTATTCAAGATTAGTCAAGGAGAACCTGGTTCCACCAGCAATAACATCAAGTTACCTCATTGTCATACTTGTTAAGGTAACCAGCCATAGCTCCGTCGCTGGAAACTGCAAAGCTAATGAGCTGACATGAAAAGGCATTTTTGCGCAAATCGCATCAGACTAGACAAAACGTTGCTACATTGAAATTTTTCTATCACTAAACCTGTGCACTTAGTGTGAGTAACTTGTGGAGCTGCGAGATCTCTCTGGCACACAATTAACTATAAATGTTCTGACGAAACAGTGTGAAATAAGTCTGTGTGGATGTTAGCGGTACACCATTCTTGGAATTTTAATCTCATCCACTCAGTGAAAAGTCCTCGTTGCCTTTTCGACCTGGCACCCAGTAGAAATGAAGTTGCTTTCTTTTGACTACACTTTCCACTGTTGCCCTGCTTCCCAAGATACTTCAGTCCGATATACGATACGAGATTATGATGATTGCTGCTTGGTGGTGCATTGACGGTCTTTGACGAAGTATCCTCTGGGCAACCTAAGAACATCCGTTCGAAGTCGAGCCTTTATGTGAGAAGGCGAAGCATTCTACATAGGGTTGTGCCCTTGGGACCCTGCGTAAACAATACCAATGAAAAAGTTTAAAACAGCCTCGGATGAAACCCCCTTTTGATGACGACCATGGCAAACGGAATAAGGACTACGATTTGAGGGCATGCACCTGGAATGTCCGGACCCTTAATTGGGAAGGTGCCGCTGCCCAGCTGGTTGATGTCCTCGTAAAAATAAAGGCTGACATCACCGCCGTCCAAGAAATGCGATGGACGGGACAAGGACAGAGACGAGTAGGTCCTTGTGACATTTACTACAGTGGCCATATAAAGGAGCGCAAGTTTGGTGTTGGATTCGTGGTGGGAGAGAGACTCCGTCGCCGAGTACTATCATTCACTCCGGTGAATGAACGTCTAACCACAATCCGCATCAAAGCGAGGTTCTTCAACATATCGCTGATTTGCGCCCACGCCCCGACGGAAGAGAAGGACGATGTGACCAAAGATGCCTTCTATGAGCGCTTGGAGCGCGCTTATGAAACTGCCCCCGCCACGATGTCAAAATCGTGCTTGGCGACTTTAACGCCAGGGTGGGCAAAGAAGGTATATTTGGCACTACGGTCGGTAAATTCAGCCTCCACGACGAAACATCCCCAAATGGGTTGAGGCTGATTGACTTCGCCGGGGCCCGAAATATGGTTATCTGTAGTACTAGATTCCAGCACAAGAAGATTCATCAAGCTACCTGGCTGTCTCCGGGTCGAAAAACTACCAACCAGATCGATCATGTTGTGATAGATGGAAGACACGTCTCCAGTGTTTTAGATGTGCGTGCGCTCCGAGGTCCTAACATCGACTCGGACCACTATCTTGTTGCAGCTAAGATTCGCACTCGCCTCTGTGCAGCAAAAAACGCGCGCCAACAAACACAAGGAAGGTTCGTCGTCGAGAAGCTGCAATCACAACAGACAGCCGAACGATTTTCTACTCGGCTTGCACTCCTGCTCTCTGCGAGCACTTGTCAACAACTCGGTATCAGGGCACTGTGGGACGGCATTTCAAACTCCTTACGTACAGCTGCAACCGAAACCATTGGTTTTCGGAAAAAAGCAAAAGGACAGCTGGTACGACGAGGAGTGCCGTGTCGCAGCGGAGAAAAACAGGCTGCCTACCTCGCAACGTTACGATCGACCACTACACGTGCGGGATGGGATAGATACCGAGAGTTGAAGAGGGAAGCGAGACGCATTTGTAGACAGAAGAAGAAAGAGGCTGAAATGCGTGAGTACGAAGAGCTTGATAAGCTGGCCGACAGGGGTAATGCTCGAAAATTCTACGAAAAAATGCGGCGGCTTACGGAAGGTTTCAAGACCGGAGCGTATTTCTGTAGAACCCCAAAGGTGATCTAGTCACTGATGCCCAGAGCATACTTAAATTATGGAGGGAACACTTCTCCAGCCTGCTGAATGGCAGTGAACGCACAACACCAGGAGAAGGAGAACCCGATTCCCCAATCGATGACGATGGAGCAGACGTTCCATTACCCGACCATGAAGAAGTTCGAATAGCAATTGCCCGCCTCAAGAACAACAAAGCGGCAGGGGCCGACGGACTACCGGCCGAGCTATTCAAACACGGCGGCGAAGAACTGATAAGGAGCATGCATCAGCTTCTTTGTAAAATATGGTCGGACAAGCATGCCCAACGATTGGAATTTAAGTGTGCTATGCCCAATCCAAAGAACCCCACAATCTGCGCCAACTACCGTGGGATTAGCCTCCTCAACATCGCATATAAGGTTCTATCAGGCGTATTGTGTGAAAGATTAAAGCCCACCGTCAACAAACTGATTGGACCTTATCAGTGTGGCTTCAGACCTGGAAAATCAACAACCGACCAGATATTCACCATGCGCCAAATCTTGGAAAAGACCCGTTAAAGGAGAATCGACACACACCACCTCTTCGTCGATTTCAAAGCTGCTTTCGACAGCACGAAAAGGAGCTGCCTTTATACCGCGATGTCTGAATTTGGTATCCCCGCAAAACTAATACGGCTGTGTAAACTGACGTTGAACAACACGAAAAGCTCCGTCAGGATCGGGAAGGACCTCTCCGAGCCCCTACCTACTCCCTATCGTGCGACTTCTTCCAATCTGTTTCGAAGAACAAGGCGATTCATCGGAACTTATATATGTAATCTGCAATCTTTTTATAATTGTCGTCGTCGTCGCCCTAGCGACTTAGCTCGTCACTGTTGACAGTCTCATAACTATGAAGTTGTACATATATAGTAATAATCAGACCTGGAAAATCAACAACCGACCAGATATTCACTATGCGCCAAATCTTGGAAAAGACCCGTGAAAGGAAAATCGACACACACCACCTCTTCGTCGATTTCAAAGCTGCTTTCGACAGCACGAAAAGGAGCTGCCTTTATGCCGCGATGTCTGAATTTGGTATCCCCGCGAAACTAATACGGCTGTGACAAACTGACGTTGAACAACAGCTCCGTCAGGATCGGGAAGGACCTCTCCGAGCCGTTCGATACCAAAGCGGGTTTCAGACAAGGCGACTCCTATCGTGCGACTTCTTCAGCCTGCTGTCTGGCGAATAGTTCGAGCTGCAGAACTAAATGGAGAGGTACCATCTTCTATAAGAGTGTACAGCTGCTGGCGTATGCCGACGATATTGATATCATCGGCCTCAACACCGCGCCGTTAGTTCTGCTTTCTCTAGGCTGGACAAGGAAGCACAGAAAATGAGTCTGGCAGTGAATGAGAGCAAGCCGAAATATCTCTGTCATCAAACAAACAGTCGTCGCACTCGCGACTTGGCTCTCACGTCACTGTTGACAGTCATAACTTTGAAGTACAGATAATTTCGTCTATTTTGGAACCAGCATTAACACCACTAATAATGTCAGCCTGGAAATCCAACGCAGGATTGCTCTTGCCAACAGGTGCTACTTCGGAATGAGTAGGCAATTGAAAAGTAAAGTCCTCTCTCGACGAACAAAAGCTAAACTCTATAAGTCGCTCATAATTCCCGTCCTGCTATATGGTGCAGAGGCTTGGGCGATGACAGCAACCGATGAGTCGACGTTACGAGTTTTCGAGAGAAAAATTCTGCGAAAGATTTATGGTCCTTTGCGCATTGGCCACGGCGAATATCGCATCCGATGGAACGATGAGCTGTACGAGATATATGACGACATTGACATAGTTCAGCGAATTAAAAAGACAGCGGCTACGCCTGGCTAGGTCATGTTGTCGGATGGATGAAAGTAACCGAAATGGGCATATACCTTTATTGCACAGGAACCCGAGAGTGTGTGTTTGTGTAGGAGTAAGGTCATAATGTGAGATGTTTGGCAACCTGTTCCCGAAACAATCCATTCATTTTCATATTTTAAGATATAGATGTTCGTTCATTAGTTTGTTTTCGTTTGTATGTATTTTTGCATTCTTATTTATATTGGTGCGTGCAAGCAGGCTTGCACGTTATCCGTTGGTTTATTTAGCCACTAGACGCGCCAGTAGTTATGTTGAATTTTCCACGGCAACACAATATAAATATGTGAAGTGTGTAGGCTAGTATAAGTTGAAAAGCGCACGGAAGGAAAGAAGAAATTTCATGTGAAAATTGGTTTATTTATTAGTCTATTTGTTTGAATAAACGTTACATATAAATGCATACCTTGTTAAATTATCTATAAATATATTTACGTCGATCTGTACTGGCCAATTTTGATGAATATAGTAGTGTATTTATAAATCTTAATATCCGCCTCAATCTCTCAATGAATCACTTACGGTAGAGTACTAGTACCTAGTACCGAACGCATTTTTCTATTTACAAAACACGCAATTTACGCTCGGCTCGGCTTTAAAGTTTGAATTTGCAGGCACTCTAAGGGCCATAAATGAATAAAAACACGTTTACTGATATGAATAGATTAATTTCCGTGTTCAAACCCGTGTTCACCTATATGTAAACATAGACATTTTCTTGCATACATACTCGATTTATATACGTATATTTATTTGGTATTATTTATGGAAAATCTTAGTGCTTGCGTAAAGGACTCACGTAGTAGTTGTATGACTCCTTAAAAAGTATGTATTTCGGATTTGTTTTAGAGAAAGCCACTGAATACAATTTTTTACAAATTTTATTCTCAACAAAAATAAATGATGAAGATACAAACATTCAGAAAACAAGAAAACTCGTTATTCGAGACTATAATACTTTTCACAAATACGAAAGATTTTTTATAAGAATTTTATTCTAAGCTTTCAGTTTGTATGATATCAATTTTGCAATTTTGCTCAAAAAAGTAGAGAGTGGAGCTTCAATCACAACAACTCTGTGAGTGTTTTTGAGCTTGGTATAAAATTTAGTTTTGAGAAGAACACGTAAAATTGCAATTAAATATAACTTTTATCAACTTTATGTGTATCTTTATTACAAATTCACTTTATGAAAATTATTAAGTACAACTTATATCAACTGTATGTACACATATCTTTGAACAAATGATGCTGGCGCGGTAGCGACTTTATATGTAATGTTTTTCAGTCCCGAAGGCGATCCGGTCAAACTTAACGATTGTTCGTCAAAATGGTTGGCAGTGTTGCCAAATTACTAAAGTGTAGAGGGATTTCGTACTGTTTATTATTAAGAGATATCGAATAGTGACGCCACCGCGTCCCAATCCTACATACATATGATAATATTAAAGTTCTCTAGTTTAAATGTTCCAAATGGCTTTTGCTCTTTTCTTATTTCATACTCACCTTTCTCAGGTAATAGATTCTTAGATGCGTCATCCCGAACATCCTCGAGAAACACTCCATGATTTTTCATCTCTAAGAGAGATATGGCAAACAAGCAGCGATAAATTGAATCCTGTTCAGTCATAAAAACCAATAGCAATGGCAGCAAATAACATCGTCACCTTAAAAATATCGGCATAAACTACGCAAAGACTTCATACGTAACAGGAGTCAAGATCGTGTTGGCAGCAGTGTACGTAGAGTGGGTATCATAGGTCAGTTGTTACACACAGATGGGCATCAAGCGGATGTTGGAAGAATGAATAAGAATAGAGCAATTGAAGAGAAAATAAATTGGTAAAAATTAGTGGACATCAACAGTACATGTATGCATGTAAATCTAACTTGTGTGCGAGACTGTGGTGTACGATCTAAGTGAATCTTTACTTTTTGAGTATGTCTTAAACCAAAGTAAACAAGTTTTGAGTTACTATGAATATACGGGTTTAGATTTACTGAGTTCAAGATCATCTCCCCTTACCTATTAGAATAGTATGCATAGCTTAAATCATTGTAAATTAATTATTAAACAAAACGTTTCAAAAATTTTTTTTTTGGGTTTCTGTCTCATTGTTGTCGGTAATAATGTTTGTTTAAAAACAAATGCAATCTTATTCAAATATTTTATAAAATTTCTTAAGCTTGCATTAAATCATGAAGAAAAAAACTTGTGTAAAATCACAAAATAATAGCAAAAACGGGCTTTACAATGACAAATTTAGCCTCAAAATGTCGTGAAATAAATATAAACATAAGTATTTTTTATAAATACAAAAAACGAATTTTATTCTGGATAAGCTGGACACTCGACAAGTCTTTTCTACAAGCAACTTCAAGTCATTCCTAAACAAAAACCAATGGCAGACTGACTTATGGCTACATGTGTGTGCAAAGCAGGATATTTACGTCGAGTCATAACATTGCGAGTATGGACAGCACAGACGACCAAACCACATCACAAATGGACTACAAAAATGCCAGAAATGGCAACAAAACAAGGTCAAGGTTAAACTATTTTATACTTGTATGTATATCAAAATGCCTTAAATTCTGTTAAGATATATATTTATGAAGTAAATGAGTCCTTCATATACAAGTTAAAATGGTCATATATACATAAGTTATCCATGAAGTATTAACGCGCAACAAGTGGGTATTCAAACACTTACTGTAATTGACCTTGTCAGTTTATTAGACACAATATACGCCACTATTGAGTATTGAATGTTTGAGAATATGAGCTGGTGAGTACGTATGAACATATGGTGTAAATATATAATTTCCACTTCTAAAGTGTTATGATTTCAAAAAAAAAATTAGTTGTTATAAAGAGATTTGGAAAACAATTTTCTTATAAAATATTGTTCTTGATATTTAAGATATAATTGCTAAATATGTAAATAATAATAGATATTATAATACAAACAGAGAAAGCTGCCAGTTTAGCGAATTTTTCATGCTTCAATAGCCACATTTAACTTTCTGCCACTTGCAGCTGTTGCAAACATTTCATCGCATCAGTCGTACATATAGTGGAGAGTGTTGGGGTTCACCATCTGTATGCATGACAAAACAAAATTTACCATATACACTCAAGTGAAGCATATGCAAAGATTCAATCTTTCTTTTCAGTAAAGAATCATGCTCTTAGTATCCTCGTTGCTCTATTTTCATTCCCTGCTGAGGTTGTTTTGGCAGTTGAGGCAGGCAATAAAATTGATTTGCATATACATTAAGGAATACAAGCAAGGCATGGCCATCCACTAAAGCATCCAAACACACTTCTGCAGTTAAAAGTTGTGCAACATCAAGCAACAACTGAGCAGTAAAGCAGAGAGTGCATGTGGCTTGCATGTGTTAAGGTGTCCTAAGAACTGAAATGACTATTAACTTTCTCACATTTTCCTTTAAACAGAATCGTCGGCAGTACTATGATAATAGATTTTTAAACAATCTATGGGTAACGAAAAATAAATTATACATTTTGAGTTTACCGATTACTGAGTTTATGAGACAAATTCTACTGCTGCACTTATTCAGAATACAAGACCAAAATTTTGAAACGTAATCAGAGGAATCAACAAACACAGGGAAAGTGTGACGTAATTCTAGAGCCAGCGAAGACCCGCTTCGGTTTGTGAAACTGTTAATTATGATGATAGTTGTTCTTAAAAAATATGCATACCAGACTTAATACCATAAGGCGTCCAAAGATATGGATGTATATTCGGAAGGTGTACGGAAAAAATTGCTTTTAGACTCAGTGGATCTGGGATTCTAAATAAACATGTGTTTGAACATTCGATAATCTTAGAACCCTTTGACATCATATCGGAGCTTTTGAATAATGGAGTCACCAAATATAAACTCTGGCTTTTCACTGCCTACATATATGGAAGGGAGCCGCTGGAGGAAACGACAGTGTGCTTCTTTATGGATTGGAAAAAATTTGGGCGGAAGTTTGATGGATGGGTATATTCTTCGCAATTATCCATCAAGTTCAGTTGCTGCCATTAGGGTAGTGGCAGATTTACTTCTATGGAGTGAAATCTGCTTCGATAACAAAGCTAGCGAGTTTGCATTGAAAGGTTTCCTAGCCTCACAATCAGTTGAATTGGAACGCATCGGTACTACTACTAGATAGCTGGACGTCGCGGAAGCTTGGCTAGGGCTGGGATATGATTAGTTCTTTCGCTGTCGCCAAATCCTTTTGCCCACGATCGATAGCAAAAGGTCGAGTGAGCTCTTTGCCGTCAGTAAAGCTAGAGCCTATTTCTGGTTGCGACGGTTCTAGCTGGTCATTGTCATATCGGCTTCCATCCTGTAAGGTTGAACAAGCTATAAAAGTGGTATAGAAATATACAGCACCTTCGCGGAATTTAAATTGTTCCCCTCAGAGGGAATTTATTAAGACCAAGGAATAATTTTGGTATTAATTGTGTGTAAATTAACTTAACAAAATGATGGGCGATATAATCGCGCTCTTCAGACTCTTCTGGCATACCACAAGCGTCACCATCAAAAATATTCTTCAAACTGCCAGTGGTTGCCACTATTGTAAAGATGAAGGCTGTGATATCATATGCGTGCAGTGGGCAAGCAGCAGTAAACTACCACCAGAATCTCCATCCCCGCTAGCCAACGAACAGAAGCAGTTAACACAAGTTGTGGTAATAAAAACAAAGAATTTTGGTATTTTACCTTATCGTTTTATTTGTATTATTTGCTTTGTTTTGGTACTGCTACTAATATTTGACGTTTTTGTTATTTTCGCTTTTCTTGTTGTTTTCACTCGCCTTGGCGCGCATCGTTAGCGTTCTGCTTTGCTCAAAAGCAATTATGCTACCCGATTTTATTGTTGGAATTTCGGGGAAATTTATATGAGTAATTTTGGTGTGACGTTAATAATGCGCCGATAGGTATGCCTCGTTGCGCGAATATTTTAAACTTTTTGCAATTGTTATAATATTTAATGCGTCGTTTGGCGCATTTGTTTTATTATTGTCGTAATTGTAACAATTATGTACATTTGTTGTTGCTTTCACTAAACTGGTTTATTTTAACGCGAGAACTGAGACCGCTAAACTTTCCCAAGTGAAAAAAAGTACCAAGAAGATCAGACGGTTTTTGAGTCAAATTTTGATCAGCAATGAGGCCCATTGCTGGCTCAACGGGTATGTAAACAAGCAAACTTACCTTATTTGACACGAAGAGCAATGTAAAGTGATTCAAGATCTGCCACTTCATCGAGAAAAAACAAACGATTTGTTGTAGGTTTTGCATCGGTGGAATCAACGGTTCATATTTCTTCATAAATGATGCCGCTGACAACGTAACCGTCAATGGCGACCATTATCGTGCCATGATAACCGACTATTAGATACCTAAAATTGAAGCTCATGGTCTCAGCAAGATTTGGTTTCAACAAGTCGGCGCCACATCCCACACATCGCTTTAATCAATGAATGTTTTGAAAGAAGACTTTGGTTAGCAGATAATTTCACGTTTTATTTATAATCACAGAAAAGACAATACACTATTACTCAAAGAGATTCTTTTGAATTTCATGAAGATTTCTTATATATTGACCTATGGATATGGTATAAAGTCAACCGGAAATTAAAACATATACATACATACCTATATAGCATATAAGATATATGGAGGCTAAGGGAACTAGTTGAATATCCAAATGCAATGTTGTTCGCAAATTATGGTTCATTGCGTTTTCCTAATATTAATCATAAACAGTCAAGGCCAACAAGTAGAAATAAATTGAAACCAATCAGGCCATAAAAAATCAAATAATTGCGTCAAATGCATCGTCACCAAAAGAGTATCGGCCCAAATTACGCATATACATACATCATACGTAATAAGAGATCAGACCGTGTTGGTAGGAGCGTAGTTTAGGTAGTTGTTGCACGCGCATGAGCATCAAATGGATATCGGATCAATGAATAAAAATAATGAGAATGTTAGAGAAAGGAAATTAGTAAAATTAGTCGACATCATCGATGTATGTATGTATGTAAATCTACTTGTATGAAAGAGCATGTCTCAAGCCAATGTAAAAATTTTTTGAGAGACAACACGCGTTACTGGGTTGAATATCGCCTCACCTATTAGTGAATTGTTTTTATAAAAGAAATTATGACATTAATTTTTTTCAAGCCTTAAAGTGGTTTCTTTCGCACCTCTGAACTTTTTAACAAGTGCATAATTAATTAATTTATTATTTTATATTATACACAGTGTAGAACCGACTTTCAACTTTTTGAAATTATTGCTTTGTATACAATGTTCTTTAGCTATAAAAAATACATACTTACACAATAGTTATCCAAATAAAAAAAATTAAATTTTCATCAAATTACAAAACAAGAAACATGTGTAAAAGCACGAAACAAAGGCAAAAACGGACTTCGGAATGAAAAATGTTGCTGAAGATTGTCGCAACTAAATATAAACACCGGTAAAGTGCAAATACAAGTAAACGCAGCCTTTCATTCAGAATAAAATGGACTCTCGTCAAGTCTTTTTTGCAAGCACGGTCAAGTCATTCCCAAACAAAAGCCAATTATAGACTGACTTATGTCTATATTTGTGTGCAGAGCAAGATATTTGCGTCGAGTACAGACAACACAGACGACCAGAAAACATTACAAATGGTCAACAAAAATGCCAGACATGGCAACAAAAGAAGATAAAAGTTAAACTGTATATTGTATGCGAATCAAAAGCCTTGAACTTTCTTTTCACATATGTTTTATGGAGTAAATGATTTTGCCATACATTCTAGTTTAAGTTGACATAAAAAATAACCAATTATTGTTACAAACATACATATGTATATTTAGCTTAGAATATACACATTCTTGTATTATGGTTTTCACTCTCCATGAAGTATCAACGCGCAACAAGTGCGATTCAAGTACTTAGTGTAATTGCCCTTGAAATTTTATGCGACACAATTTATTCCAGTATTTATTCCAGTATTGAGTGTTGAGAATATGAGCGTGTGAGTGCCCTTATACACAAAGTGGCTAATTTATAAATATGAATATATCGCAATCATAGCGAGCAAACGAATAAGTTACAAAGGAGAGCATATAGACATGTGTCTATAGAGTATAATAGTTTTGTTCACCTAACGGTTGTACGTGTCACATAAAACTAATCGAAACAGATATAGGGTAAATTATTGGGATGACGGAACGAGTTAAATTTCGAGTGTTTGTCTGTCTGCGCAAGCTGTAACTTGAGTAAAAATTAAGATATCTTGATAAAACGTAGTAGATGTATTCCTCAAAAACAGTAAGGACGAGTCCGTTAATGGATCTGCTTTTTATTTGGTTTAATAAACATATTCAGACTTTATCGACACGGAAAAAATGGATGAAATTGGAAGATAACCCCGACCACTACGCATGTAACAGTAATGTTCAGACCTATCAAAATTGCGATAAATCAATAACCAAATACGCCAGAGGCATACAATTTTACACCCGAGATGGTATGGCATGGCAAGGGTGTGTTTCCGGCCACTTTTAGGTGAAATCGTCTATATCGGGACTCGCCTGACCGATTTCAACCAAATTTAAGACTTCATATTCCTATGCCACAGTGCGAAAATAGGTCAAATCGGTCTACAACCGGGGCTACTTTCCATAAAGCTCAATTTTAAACTCCATTTAAAACTTTCACTTTCAAGTACACAAATCAAGAAGCGATTGTTTTAACAAGATAAAACTTTGCAAAAATAATTCCTTTTTCCAACTAAAACTGTTCAAGTCCCTATGTACCGAATATGCGGAGCTTAGTGTCTATAGCTGTCTTTGACTGAAAATATCGGTCAATGTGTGAGATTATTTATTTATTTATTTATTTAATAAATGTGAAAAAAAATAATACAATTATTTTTTTACAGAAAAAAAGGAGCACTAATGACCTTCGGCTCAATGACTAATTATAGTATATATTTAAAATCTTCATAAAATCTATATACATGCTTAAGTAAAACAAAAACAAAGTTCTTATCTAAGTTATGTAGGTGTGAGATATATAGTATAATTGAAATACAGAAATAATCCTCTCCTCATGATAGTATCTCTGTGTATCAAAAATTGGTTGAGTCGGGTCAATACTTCCTTGAGCACGCATATAACTAATGTAAAGATTTTTTAATTTCCGGTGACTTCATACTGCATATATCAGTCAACAACATGTAAGTTACATATCTCAATGAAAATAAGCGACCGTGTTTTATTGATAACAGCGTGTGTTTGTGCGTGTGCCTAAAATGAATAAATTGGTCGAAAGCTTGACCCAGCCTCCATATAACAAAGATACAAAATCCGAGGTACCTTTCTTAGGTATGTAGTATATAAAAAAAATAAGAAAGGGTTTAGTTCGAACATTTTATACTCTTACTGCTTGCAAGAATCAAAGCCAGGAAAATACCTTACGATGTAAAACGAAAACCAGAGGATCGAAACCCAGGTAATTTTATATATACATATAAGCTGTGCTTCAGCGGTTGTACGCGTCCAACAAGGGCACAGGAACACGGAGTAATCACTTGGCGCTTTGTCCGAGCTATAAGGTGGATGCGATAAAATCTTCCATCCGAGCTCCCGTAGCTTCTGACGAGTCATCAACGAAGTGTGTGGTCTGGCGTTGTCCTGGTGGAACACTACACCCTTCCTGTTGGCCAATTTTGGACGCTTCTGGTCGATCGCCTGCTTCAAGCGGTCCAGTTGTTCGCAGTAGATGGTAGAATTAAGCGTCTGGCCATATGGGAGCAGCTCATAGTGAATGATTCCCTTTCAATCCCACAAAACACACAGCAAAACCTTTCTGGCCATCAATCCCGGCTTGGCCACTGTTTGAGACGATTCACCGGCCTTCGGCCACGACCATTTTTTGCTTGATATTGTCGTGTGTGATCCATTTTTCGTCGCCAGTCACCATCCGCTTCAATTGGGTCGAATTCGTTCCGTTTCAGCAGCATATCGCAGGCGTTGATTCGGTCCAGAAGGTTTGTTTGCGTCAAATTTTTGTGTATCCAGCCTTCTGCAGATGGTTTAAAATGGTTTGGTGACTAACTCCCATCTTTTGATATCACGAGATGCCACATGCCAGTCTATTTCGATGTTTTCCATGATTTGTTCGGTATTCGTCGTAACAGGTCTTCCGCCGGCTGGCTTATCCATGGTGTCGTTTTCACCCGCTCTGAATCGTGGAAACCATTCCTCCGCAGTTCGAAGTGATAGAGTACCATCTCCTAAAACACCATTAATCTGACGGAACGTTTCTCTAGCGGACTTGCCTTTAACGAAGGAAAAATTTATTATTATTTCGGCGTTAGTGAACTCCATGTTTATACGTCTATAAATTTTGAACGCAATATCTAAACTAATTATGCATAGCGTCGTTTTGTAGGTTATGTAAGACCTTTCAAAAACTTTTAGTATTGTCAGATACGAGCTTTGTAGCGCTTTATACATAGCCGACAACCTAATATATACATATAGTGGTGAACGTTGGGACTCACTATCCGAATGCAAGGCGGCTAGGTTGTCTTGTTATGAAAAAAACAAAAAAAACAAAACAAAAAGTTACCATACACAATCAAGTGAAGCATATGCACAGATCCAACCTTCCGCATGTGTAAAACTGATGCTTTTAGTATCCTCATTGCTCTATTTTCGTTCATTGCTGTTGTTGCCTTGGCAATTGAGGTAAGCAACAAATTTGATTTTTATATAACAGGTGGCGCAAAAATAACCTTTCGATGTTTTTTGGAAATTGAAAAACTTTTTTAAAAAATGAAAAACTTTGATTCTGCTTTATGGATTATTTTTATTTGGTCTTTTAAATTTTTTTGCATCAAGTCGAGAATATGATATCACCTAAATGGCCGCCGTCACAGTAGATTGTCATTTCAGCCCTTTTTATGGCATTTTCCATCACTTTGGCCAAAACTTCCGGCGATAGATTCTCGCATTATTGACGGATATTGTCTTTAAGAGCTGCAAGAGTCTGAGGTTTGTTGACATAAACCCGCGAAAGCCCCACAAAAAGAAGTCTGGAGCGGTCTAATCAGGCGATCTTGCTGGCTAGTGCAAATCGACAAAACGGGAGATTAGGCGCCCGGGAAATGCATATTCAACATATCGGTTGTGGCACGCAGTGTATCGTATTATTGTTTATTTACGTGTATTTCGCATGTGTTTACTACACAAATGTCAAAACAAAATTGACATTAGAGGTCAATTGCAAAATTTATAGCATCTTCTGATAGGAGGATTAGTTTTGAGCCACCCTGTACATAGATGAATGCAAGCCAAGTAAGCATGCCCCAAAGCGTCTAAACACACTTCTGATTTTGCCATTATAGTAACACCTTTTGCTGGAGTTAAAACTGCAAAACTTTAAGCAAGCAAATCAAATACGTGCACTGAGAGTGAGTGCATATGGCTTGCATACATATATTTAGTTATAACGGCGTGTGGAGAAATAAAATGGCTCCACTAAGAGAAAATTGTGTGAAAATTCTGAAACTGATAAAGGATTATGCCAGAAAAATTGGTTGCAGCCTAAAAATGTAAGTAACGGATAATCCAAATAGATGTACTTTTTGCAACAACGTTGTTTTTTACAGATCACGCGTAAGTCATGTCAAACTGTACTTTTATTTTTGGTCAGTATTGTGTGGCATTTCATCACGGAAAGACTCACGTCCGAACAACGTTCAGAAATCATTCAACTTTATTAGGAAAATTTACGTTCTGTAAAGACTGTGTTTTACAAATATCGCTCAACTTATGGTCAACATAAACGGCCTAGTGAGCCTACTTCGAAACACGATCACAAAACTTGTGACCCAAAATTCATTGTTGGATAATATTCGACCGAATAGACCGCGTCCAGCATGCAGTGAAGAAAACATAGCAGCCGTAGCTGAGAGTGTACTCGAAGACCGTGGAGACGGTGGAGAGTCGATTCGGCGTCGTTCGCAGAAACTCAGACTGACGTATGGAACGACTTGGCGCATTTTGCGTCGAGATCATAAATTCAAAGCGTACAAAATACAGCTTGTGCAAGCAGAGTAGCCAGTCGACCTTCCCAAACAAAATCGCTTCATTCTAAGAGCCCTTGAAAACTTCCAAGAAGATCCGACGTTTTTGAGCCAAATTTTGTTTAGCGATGAGGTCCATTTCTGGCTCAATGGGTATGTAAACAAGCAAACTAGTTGCATTTAGGACAAAAAGCAACCTCAAGAGATTAAAGAGCTGCCATTTCCTCAAAAATAATGCCAGTGAGAACGTAAACGACAATAGCGACTGTTATCTTGCCGTGATAACCGACTATTTGAGGCCGGAAATTTATGCTCGTGATCTTGGTGACGGCATTTCAACAATGCGCGTAGAGGTTCTCGTTTAATCTCTTCACTTGACTCAAAACGGTTTTCCAAGGATGGTGGGGTGTATTTACTGAATAGTCAAAAGTCGAACGGACTTAAATAAGGCGAATACGATGGTTGCACGATATTGGTTGAAAATTTGGCGAAAAACTCACAAAAAATCAGTGCAGTATGCATTGGGCAATAACCAAAAGTTGTCGGCTGTAATTGCGGCCTCTTTTTACGAATAACTTCCCGCAAATGACGCAAATAACGCCTTTCTAGTGTTTAGGTGTCGGGAATCGAATTCAAGAAGTGCACCACACATTTTCGATAATCGAAAAATTAATGTCAACATAATCCTTGATTTTTATTTTTACGTCGTTTTTTCGATTTCGGACCACTTTTGCCACGATATTCGGCCGATTGATCGTCTGTTTCCAGATCGTAAGAATAGATCCATAACTTATCGCCAGTAATAATTCATTTCATGACATTCTGGTACTTGGAAAGCATTGTTTCACGGACTTTCATTCTTCTTAAGCACATATGGTCCTTAAAAATAGTTTTCACTAATCCCTCCGAAATTTTAACGATACTTGAGATACCTAACTTTTAATCGTCGATTCTCAATCGCCAATTCCTTTATTTTATTGACGTGTTGATCAGCAGTTGACTTTGATGGCCATTCTGGAAGTAATCCATCAGGCAATGTACAGATGACGGTGACAGTCAAGCCAACCTAGAAAAAAAAATTGCGACGAATGGGTTTTCGCCCGAAATTCAAATTAAAAAGTCTTACTATTTTTTCCCGGTGACCGTTGGGGCTGTCGGGAAAAAGTGCTCAAGATAAGTGAATGAACTAATCAGCTTCGCAATAATATTTTCAAACCATATAGTTTTATGTAGCGTATATGTATATTTTGTAAATATAAAGTTACACCTAGCCAATTTCATCAGCAATGTTGCTCATACGCAACGGTCACAGTCAATTACAACCCTACAAATGGAGCACCCTCGTCTTCATTTGAAGCGATTACAGTTCATTCAATCGTTGTACCTATTAATGGTAGCGAGCTGATTTCCAAGCGCGCTAGGTATATTCTAATCAAATGAATTTCACTATCGATGTTTCGAATATATTTTCTAAACAAAATTGATATCTACTTTTGTGATCCGACATACATAAATATGAACACTAATATAAATGCGTATGTTCCTGCGCTGAGGTCTATCGTTTACTGTTAATTAAATATGTTGGTTTCCGCTTTTTGTATATAAAATTTTTGTCATCAAAATTGCAACCGTTGCGGTAGCACACTTTCATTTTCTTCCAGTTAGTTTCAGTGAATTAATAAATTTTAAATATATTATGCATATGAAGTAAAACCTATTAATATTGCGACATTTAATTAACATTATACACAGGTAATAGTTCACATTTAATTATGAATCGGAATAATAAAATTAATAAATGAAAATAGTTAACAAATCAAATAAAATATATATATATTTTTTTAAATGTTTAAATTTTCTTACAAATTCTGAACTTTTAGGTAATTATACTTAACTCAGGTAAAAGTAATTATTTCATATACAAGCAAAGTAACTTTGAAATTGTCAATATAATTTCAAATATCTACAACAATTACGTACAAAAATTTATGATTTATTACAGCTTTTTTTTAATCAATGAATTAATGATGACATCATTTCAAATTTCAGGTATCTAAGGAAAATAAGATTTTCATAAGTTTTAGCCACGAGCAACTTCCACAAGTCCCACCACGTATTTTGTTGGGATGCTGTAAACATTGACACTGACAGTGAGCTCGTTATTTATCTGACACCAATTTCCATTGAGATTTGTAACAGGAAGAGAGAGCGCTTGAGCTGAAGGAAGTAAAAAACTTGCATGACTTAAGGAAAAACAACTGATGGAATGAAATTTATAAGGCTTAAGAACCGGCCGAGATATTTGAGGGAGACAACTCTATTTGCATATTTGAAGCCACACAGGCCTGGTGCGAAAAAAGCTTTAGTTCAGAGTGGGTTTCTAAGCTAATTAAGCGTAACTTTCTTAGTGTGTGCAACTGAAATTGTAAAACAATCCATGAACTTGGCGTCAGTGTTTAGTTTAAACTTGAAAGAGACCTAGTCCTGGCAGATGTAAAACAAACCCAGGAATTTAAATTGGAATTTGTGAGTTTCTTAACCTTATAAATAAAAATGAATCGCAAAATGTGTTGCTAAGCGCATAACTCAACAACGCCTGGACCAATTTGGCCAATTCTTTTTTCTAAATGTTCGTGGAGGTTGAAGGATGGTTTTTACGGCAAGAAAATTTCGAATTTTCTTTTTCACATACAAACAAATGAATGTTTGTTTGTAAGTAACGCTAATGCTCGAGAACGGCAGAAATAATCTTAATGAAATTTTCAGAGGTTATTCGCTGTGGGTCGGGGAAGGTTTAGAAATTAAACAAACTGTATGCTTATGATGAGGAAAAGGCGGAAAATTGGTCAATTCTAAAAAAGTAACTTTTTTTTTATACAAAAAAAATTCAATTTTTTTGCTTTGTTTTTCAATTATTTGAATCGTTCAAATTTGTCGTTTTCTTTCTTTATTCCGGCTATTAAGAAAAAAAATATTATTGAAAATTATTCTGTGAAAACGTTATGTGTGTTTCACAAAAAGTGATTAATTACAGAATTAAACTTGTTACGATGCCACGAAGAGGTCGCGCTAACATCGCTCCGCGTTCTTTTTGGCGTCAACATACATTGGCAGCCCAAGGCACATGATCGAGTATTCCCAGGATGCGATGACATACGTGCGGAATTATGAATCACGGTCAATCAACGTTTATGTGGTGCTGTTAGACGCTAGGTGTACTTTGTTGAGTGACAAAAGAGAAGTTTGCCGCACGCACACATTCTTCTTTGGATGGCGCATGGCGGTTACACCAGATCAAATTGATGAAATGATTTCTGCGGAAATTCGTGATCCAGAGAAAGAAAAGAAACTAGAAATGATAGATATCCACTCTATCTTCGTCGCTCACCAGACGACAATGGTAGAACATTCAGCATTCAGTTTAGAAGAGTGATTATCGAAGTTGACAACACATGGATCGTTCTATATTCACCATTATTCAAAACTCATATCAATGTTAGGAATTGCAGTTTGGTAAAATCGAAAAAAAACCGTTTGTGAGTACGTCACCAAAGGAAGCAACATGGCGGTTATTGGTCTTGAACTATACGGTCGATACGTGAACTGCAATAAAGTGCTTTGGAGGATATTTACTTTTTCAATTCATGAACATTTTTCTTTTGTGCGTCTTGGAGTTAATTTAGAGGATGGCCAAAGAGTGTATTTTAAACCAGAGAATATACAGTACAACCGGTGGAAACACCGCCCGAAACAAAATAAACATTTACGAGTTTTTCTCAACTTTCGTCAGTGAACCGTTTGCGAGAACTTGCTCTATTAGGAAATACCTTGATATTATACATGGAATGCATCGTCGAAGAAATAGTTGCGCAGAAAGCAAGGCCAACCAGTAGATTGACATCCAGATGTTTTCTCAACTAATGCATTAGGACGAATTTACACAATCCACCCGAAAAACGACGATTGCTTATACCTTCAGCTGCTATTGATTAATGTACGCGGTTCAACGTCATTTGAGTCATTGCGTAGTGTGAATGGTACGGTGTGTGCAACTTTTTGAGAAGCAGGCCAACAATTACAATTGCTTGAACGTGATAATCACTGAAATCAAACGATGAACGATACGATAGCTATTTCGAATGCAAATGAAGATCGCACACTTTTCGGGATAGTCATTTTGACATATCAGTCTTCTACTACAAATCTTGGCAAATCGTTTTATTTTCGAATGAAACGTCAGCTCTAGAAACTGTTCAGGTTGATTCTCGTCTCAATCGCTGACATTTTGTTTGTGTACATACCCATTGAGCCATAAATGAGCCTCATCGTTGAACAAAATTTGGCTCGAAAACGTCGGATCTTCTTGGAACTTTTCAAGACCCCATAGAGCGAAGCGATGTCGCTTGGAAAGGTCGAGCGACTTCAGTTTCTGTACAAGCTATATTTTGTACGGTTTTAATTTAAGATCTTGACGTAAAATGCGCCAAGTCAGAACTCTTGGAACTTTTCAAGATCCCATAGATCGCGCAAAAAAAATTACAGAAATTTTGTAATAAAGTTGAACGATTTGTAAACGTTGTCCAAGCGTAATCTTTCCATGATGAAATACCAAACAATACTGAACAAATATAATATGTCAGTTTGACACGACTCATGCGTTATCTGTTAAAAACAGGCTATTGAAAAAAGTACATCTGCTTGGATCACCAGTTAGTGCCAGACTAAACGATTTATATACGCACACATGAGTTGCTATCATCATATATATTTAATTTGTGCTGGATGCATTTCAATCAGAACAGGTGAAACTCATACACAGATAAATACAACCTTAACAACCAGGCTGCATTGCCAGCAGCTATCCACACGAACTGCGAGCAAAAGCCGGAAACATGAACAACTCAATCAATAATACATGTAACCAACTCCGACAGCTATGGCTTGCATCCAATAACTTCTAAATATGTAAATTTGCAACGCAAGTACGCTTAACGATAATGGCAGTGCTGGTCAAATACGTAACGCTCAAAGCAATACCAAAATGAAGTGGATGCAATGTTGTTGTCTTGCCTTCAAACGCTATATACATATATTTAGTGTGTACAAAATATGCTAGAATGGTGGAAATGTGTGATTTCACTCTGTGAAATATTACGAGTAACTTCAACACTGTGATTACGAAGTTGCTACCGTTAGAATTTAAAGATAAAGCAGAAAAATTAACTTTGTTAAGTATACGCGATGGCATGCAAACTAGGTGAACGCTAGCGGTAATGGCTTAACTGGAAGATAAAAACGCTGTACTATTAAATGAACTGTACTAAAACATAATCTTTCAGTATGTAGTCTCTTGTGGAGGTTATATATTTTTACAATTTGGTCCCTTTGTTTACACACAACTCACTTCATTTATATCTATTAGTGTTACTTCTGGCAAGGCTCCACTACCAAAGTATCTTCATTTAAATGGACTGAAAAATTTAATAATTGAAAAAAAAAACCCTAATATATACATATATAAAATAATGGGTTGTCAAAAAATCTTGCGGTATTTTTATTGATTTTTTTTTATTGAAATTGAAATGAATTTTTGATGACTCATGCCCAGCTCGACGCTACGGCTGCTACTATGCCGGTCTCTTTCGACCAATTCAACGATTTTATCGCAATTTTCGACGGCAGGCCTTCCGCATCTTCGACCACCTCTACACCAGAACGAAAACGTGTAAACCATCGTTGTGCGGTGGAAATGGAAACTGTATCGGGTCCATAAACTGAGCTTGAGATGTATTTTTGCCTTTACCGTAGTAGTACTGCAAAATATGCCGTATTTTTTTTAATTTTGCTCCATGTCATCCATGAGAATTTCCAAATATGTTCTCATTGAACCAAACTGCCCTTTATTATTGATAAAAGTCGATTGGGGATAATTTAGTATATTTTTCGCTTTGATTGAAATCCATTCACGACTTCGTTGAACAATAAAGTTTAACAATTTCGCTATATTTTTCTATATTGCCAACACCTAAAGATTTTTAGCGGCTGTGGCTCGCAAGCTGCAAAGTATAAAGTGGTCTGTTACAACCAAACATAGCCCTTCCTTAATTGCTTTGATTTATCTTTATTTTCTTAATTTTGCTTATTTTGATAAATTTCTTATTACTAATTAACTAAAACCTAAAATACTACACACACTACCTATTTAAGCGCGCGTTCTTCGAAAAGACTCAGGGCAGTAACATAATTATGAACGCCGAATTCCAAAGTAAAACTAAACAATTGCAAACGATACGCAGTGATGATACGACCAAATTGCAATGGCGAAGTCGTCTTATCGGCCAATAACACCGAAGGAATTTAATTTTTGATAAAAATAACGACGCAGCGCAGCTAAAATCGACTTTATAATAAGTAAATGTATGAAGATAAATTTCGAAGTGTCTATGAATATTGAAAAATAAGAGAATGAGGTTTGCCAACAGTTTTTAGGGAGAGAGTGAAGTAAACCTTAACTGAATTTCCAGTAAACAATTAACGGTAAATATAACTAAAAGTAACTACATCTGTTGAGAGAAATTCTTTAATTTTTCTGGTTAACAGCATGAGCAGTAAAAGAGTTTATAGAGATTTTTAAAATAAGAGAGTTACACTTGAATCGTTTCTGTATAAGAGTAAAAGTTACTTGCAATAATTAAATTTATGCAGAAAAATTCGAAAAACACTTAAATTTTGAAGCTTATCAACATGAGCCTGCAGAGAGTTTGTAAGAAATTTTAACATTTTGTGAGTTAAAAATAAACCGATTTTATATAAGAGTAGGGTTTACTTTTAACATATAAATCTTTAGGAAGTAACTTCGAAAGATGCTAAAGTTTTGAATTTAAACAGAGAGAACAGAAGATGGCTTAATTTTATCAGATTTTTTATTGGAGTTAACATTTCTAGCCACAAATAAATATATGGAAAGTAATTCTGAAAGACGCTACAATTTTATTCACTTTCAATTAATTTAATTTAGGTTTAACAGTTTGAGCTTGCAAAGGGATTGTAAAGATTTTTAACAAAGCCAAATATAAACCGAAACCTATTTTGTATAAAGGTAAATGTTGCAGTAACCAAATGTATGAGTGTTATTTTCGAAATCGGTTGGAACAAAACTGTAAAGAAGGTTTTGACATAACTGAGTATAAACTTCAACTCAAGTTGTAGAAGAGAAACTTCTCTTCTCTGCTCAACATAAATATTCTCCAACTATTGTAAAGTCCTCTCTCGTCAAACAAGCACATTACATGATTCTACACTTTAGTAACTTTATCTCTAGCATCCAGTATTTATGTACATATTAAGAAGTTCAACAGGCTCCTTCGATAAATTTGTGATTTTTAAGAGAATTTGAATTGAATAATTATAACTTTCAGCTTCATAAACCAACAAATAACAAAATAAATTTTTGGCGGGAATACAATTCGTGTCCATTGAAAGATCCTTGTCACTCTTTGCAAGTCTACCGAATAACAAAAGCTCTTACTGTTAATGAATAGTTCGAAGTGGTATATGGAACTCTAGATTGCTACAGTTATGCTCCCATTCATGGAGATATATTACCATTCCAACTGGACTGCTTAATTTTATAAACTGCACCTAAGTACGAAGGCCCTCACATTTTCCGTTAAATAACATTCTAAACATGTATATGGAGTAAGACAAGGTTTGCATATGCCAGTTCTGTAAAGACTCTGTTGAGTTTATATACGAGACATCTACTCATTAAAGTGCCTATGTTAAACTAAATTAGCTTAATGTAGGTCAGTTTTGTTTATCACTATGAATGTGTCATACTCAATGAGATTGCGACTAACGAATTTCGCCGCAAATAAAGGGAACTGTGTACTACGAAACTCGAATTCAGCTCAAAATAAATATTTTTCTCAGGGAACTAATTTGCTAAGTGAACGAGTTAATAAACTGTACTCTTCAACTCAGTGCTTATGTGAGTGTAAATAACTGAATGAGTTACTGAGTGAGAGATTGAGACTTTACTTAAAAATGAACATAAGAGTTTTATTGTGAGTGTGAGAGAGCATTGAAATGCACTAGGAAAAAATTAAATCTAAATATATGCCTGAGACAATAAAACAACTAAAAATATGACTGTAATAACTTTTCAATTAATAGTATTTTGTAGAAGTGCACTCCAAAAAAAAGTAAGGGCTGTCCTATGTACCAACGCTACCGTGTTGGTGACATACACTCGTAATAAACACATACATATACTTACATGCGCAAAGTCTAGACATAAAAGCGAGCTTTCCAAAGGAAGTAAATCTTTTGACTGACATCTTTCAGCTTTTTGATTCCATTTATGTACGAATGCGTATGTTGACTGCCGTCTTACGATTTACAATGTCATTATTTCCTGCATTAAATGCCTTTTTGGACGTATTTACGACACAATACACTCACATAAACACATATAAATTTCACTCATGGCTTAACAGCGCCTAATAAATAATTTTCGCTGCAGTGCAATAGAATGTTGAGGTGTTTGACAGTTAAATTGCAGAAAAACTTGGCAGATGCTTCTATGCATCTCTGCGGTTAGGTTATTAGTTGTTTAAGTGCAGTTCATGAACTTTTTTTATGGCTAAAATGGCTAAAGCAGCAAATTATTTTTTAGTGTAATGATATATTTTTGCGAGACTTTTGTTAACTGGTTTTGTTTTTGCAACAAACTGACCAAAAGTAATTGGGCTGTTTTAGGTAAGTATCAATAAAGTTCGATTTGAGAGTGACACTAGATCATTAAATTGAGATGATTTAAAGATTTTATTCCTGCCAGCTTCAGAATTGAAAAGAATTCTGAATTCGTAGAAGTTTTTTAGGATATCATTCTTCCTATTACTTTTTGTACTTTCTATTGGAGCGTATATGCCCCTTAAGCACCTCATCCTAGTCACTCAGCCACCAGAAATCAATGCGGAATACGAAAAGCTAAATGCCATATGTTGACAGTGGCTCTCTATAAGTTTATGTTAATTTTTGGTAGATATATCACCCACTAGCCTAGAGCGTTAATAAATTCTCAAATATTGGCACTTCATAAGAGAAGTTCAACAACTAACTTTTTAAAGTCGCTGAAGATTGTACTAAAATTTAAATATTTTTTCACAATGCTATATTTATCTACAGTTGTCAAAATTTTGGCAAAGGGCGCTTTGCATTCCTCTTTACGAGGTTTTTCTCACTTGAACACTACGTTAAATTTAAAATGTATTGAAATGCCTGCGCCTAAGCGCCCTAAGGTATGCTACAATTGCTTGAAATTATGCACGCAATCGTAAACATTTCGGACTGGTTTGAATGGCAGCTGTTCAAAAACTGTCAGTTAGATTGCATATATATTGGTAGTTCAACTCAAGTGGTAATTTTTATTTGTGAGTGGCAATTTGACTGGAAGATTGTTTGATACATGCAATCAACGAGTAGTTCAAGGCAGAAAATAATCATGTACTTATTTTAAATCCTAGCAGCATTTAGTGTTTTGTATGCAGTAGATTTAATGCAAATTTTATACAATTAAAAATGACATATGTTAAAACTTGTTTTCTTCATTTGAGAAATTTATCTTTCACATTAATTAAACGACTTTCCGAATGTAACTGAAATTCGGAAATTTGGGTTTCTTAGGTAGCAAACAAATTTGTGCTATATTTAAGGTTTCCACAAGGATATGTTTAAATATTTTATTTTCTACTCTTTCAAAGCAATTTTAGTCTCTATTCCTGATCTTGTAGATTACAGGTGTAAAGGCAAAATATGTATATAGTTATATTTTTTCCTGTTTAGCTGTTTGTTAATTTGTTCTTGCTTTTCTCCTAACCTTCCTACATATTTAAATAGTTCTACCCTTAAGTCTCATGCCACTTGCATGCAAGCGATTGAATTTAGATATCCAGATATGAATATTGGACAACAAGCATTAATGTTTATTCTTCAATGGAACAAATGGAATAAAAAAATTAATGGGAAAAAACGCTTATGCAAAATAGACATATAATAGCTTCCTATTATTTTTATAAAGATCGAGAAATCTTTTGCAGAATACTTTTACTACAGCTTTTGAAGTTTTGACTTTAACATTGAGGACTTATTTTGATGCAGATTGATAATTTTTCAAGAATAGAAGTCAAAGTTGAGTTACTATTGTACTAGGTTAGATTAGGTTAGGTTGGATGGCTGATCACAGATCGCACATCGACTATATGTAGTCTTTTGGGAACCCATAGAAAAGAAGAACTACTTTGTTCGAACTTATAGATTAGCAAAACGCTTAGTAGTCAATACAAATTTGCACAGCCACTCCCGCCAGCTCGCTGGCGACTCCATGATCCAAGTGATCCGTTTTGAATTCAAGTGAGTGAGGATTTCCGAGTGTTCAGTTATGTGTTCTTTTAGAAAACCAGATTCTCTGAGTCTGATGGCAACTTTAGCAGCCATACACCTTCCGGCAATGTTCATGGGCAATATGTGCAAGATGGCGTAAAGTGCCATGGTTGGTGTGGACCTTAGTGCACCACTCGTGCTGATGAGCTCCGCCCGCTGCTATTGTACTCGAATATTTAAATTTAAAAATATATGATATTAAAATCTGTTAATAAAATACTTTATTTCTAGCAAAGAAACTTCACAAAAATACGGGGAACACTTGCAGAGGAGAGAGAAATGCAACATATTAATACAAACGGTAATTTGAAAGAAGCGATAATTTGTGAACTACCCATCATTCATCGTTCGCATACATTCCGATGAAATATCTGCTGAAATAAAATTTGCGACCATTGTGTTGTATTTGAAGGCATTTTTATAAATATATACATTCTTATTTTCACAAACAAAATGAATTACTACTTGCATATTGAGGGAATTGTTCACAACATTCTCCCAAAAATCTAAATAACACCCATTTAAGCGTTAAAATGGGCTTACATAACCATCTTTCCACTTTTTTCAAATTGTTGTATTTACTTAAGGGGGTATTCTGGTATAGGATTTTGAAAAAATCGATTTTTTTTGCATACTTTGAAAGTTTAGACTTTCAAAAATATGACCTTGGAAGGATTATTCAAAATTCAACTTATTTTCGGAGATACAGCCGATTTGTGACGTGGCGCCGTGTTCACAAGAATTGTCTCCTAAACCTTATACGCGTTTTTCTCGAAACTACGTTTTTGAGATGGTTGACATGATATCTCAAGTTCTACTGACCGATTCCTTTGAAATTTGGTATATATCTTCTTTATACAATGCTCTATCGTGTCTGTCTTGGATTTTTACAAACTTTGATTTGAAGTAGTTCTAAAAAATTCGAAAATGTCGAAAAAATCGAGTCAAAAAAATTTTCTTTTTCAAGTCGACGCCATTTTGTTGTTCATTTTTTTTTTGAAAATAATCAACCCGATAACGACGTCCTTACTAATGAAGAATCTTCCTGTTTTTTGTGTTTTAGATCTCTACAAAGTTGAAATCGCGTCAACCAGGACGTACCGTTTTTTTTAATTCCACCGGCCCGTATCTCGACAAAATTTTTTTTATATTATTAAATTGTCAATAAAAAAATTTCATTTTCATACATTATTAAAAATATTTTTCATTTTTTTTTTTCTCTTAGTTTAAAAAATGCCTAAAATTCATGCGTCTAGACCAGAATACCCCTTTGAGATGAATATTGCGTTTGCCTTTTTTTTGCAAGCATGTACCAAAAACGCAATTTGTGTTTTCTTTTTCTGACAATTTTCTGCTCTTTTGCAATTCTCAATAAAAGAGAAAACTGTAACGTAAGGCGCTAGCGGCAAATTTATTGGCAAACTCACTTAAGACACCAATTTATTGGCGCATACACACTTTACTCATGTACGCCCTTACAGAGACACACCGGCATACATACATATGTGTGTAAGTACGCATACATTTGTAATACAAATACAGATATTAAGAAGAGATACACTCTTCAAAGACTCGTACGAAATTTTTTATGCGTTTCGTACGTGCATTCATTGTTAACTCGGTTGACCTTTTTGTACCCTGAACAGGGTATATTAAGTTTGTCACGGAGTTTGTAACACCCAGAAGGAAGCGTCGGAGACCCTATAAAGTATATATATATATATAAATGATCAGTATGTTGGGCTGAGTTGATTGAGTCTGTCTGTCTGTCCGTCCGTCTGTCTGTATATGTACGAACTAGTCCCTCAGTATTTAAGATATCGTTTTAAAATTTTGCAAACGTCATTTTCTCTTCAAGAAGCTGCTCATTTGTCGGAACTACCGATATCGGACCAGTTTAACATATAGCTGCCATACAAACTGAACAATCGGAATCAAGTTCTTGTATGGAAAGCTTTCACATTTGACAATGTATCTTCACAAAAGTTGGCACAGGTTATTTTTAGGGCAACAATATAATCTCCGAAGAAATTGTACAGATCGGTTAACTATATATTCCATATAAACTGAACACATAGTTACTAAAAGAAATGCACCTGTGAAGGGTATATCACCTTCGGTGCAGCCGAAGTTAACGTTTTTTTTGATTTTACTACACATACTGCCTTCCGAGCGGTTTACTTATAATGGTCTAAGTAATATGACGTAGTTGGACCACTCATTTCTGAAACGTGCGGAATTTTGAATACATCTTCGTTTGCAAATATATCAACGTAATGCGTGCAAATTTTTACTTACCACAATCAACTTTGAACTTTTAAGCAAATTTTTTAAATCTGACTATAATTTTTTAAAATTTGATGCGCTTTACATACTTGTAAATGTTATAAAGCTTATTATATAACGTTATTAGATTATCAACTACATACTATGTGGGCAAAATATAGTAAGACTTTTTTCATAATTTTACAATTCTTAATTTATTCTTAAAAATCAAGTCGTCCCCGCCAAAGTAATCCTCCTTGAACCCAATACGCACTCAAATTGTATTTCTTGTTGAGAGTTTGCCCGGTCCAAATAATTCGGAGAGCACCTCACCTCGATCATCGAAGAAAACTGTCAACATAACATTGATTTTTGACCTGCTTTGGTATGGTTTTTTCAACTCCGTCTCACCTTTTCTACGACATTCGGTCGATCGATTGTCTGTTTCCGGGCCGTAAGCATAGATTTAAGACTCATCGTCAGTAATAATATGTCTCATGAGATCCTAGGTACTCTTTTTTTCGGAAAAATTTAGTGATTTTGGAATCAATCGTGCTTTCGCTTTTCTTAGGTATAAATGATCTTTCAAAATGATTTTCACTGATCTTTCCGATATTCCAACGATGCCAGTAATATCTCTGACTCTTCTTTGTTGATTTTCATGTACTAATTCCTTTATTTGACTGACGGCTTGATGATCAGTTGATGTTGATGGCTGTCCTGGATGTGGTTTGTCGTAAACGCGTTTTGACCCTCTTTGAATAATTTGTACCAATGAAAGGCACATGCTCGCGACAAACAATTATCGCCGAAGGCTTCTTCCAGCATTTTGAAGGTTTCGAAAAAACAAAAATTTAATTCCGTACACTATAGTTTAGTTTGTTGAATAAATTCACTTTATGTACTTCAGAAAGGCAAGCGTTTAGTAAACAGTCATACTTACCAACATAGAAAAAAAATTTAAGTTTTCGCGCGAAATTTAAATTAGAAAGTCCACAGTGTGGAAAGAGGAGTGATTTGTATAAGAGCCTTGAAAGCTTGAAAATTAATTAAGACCTTTTTTATTTTTTATCTTTTAAGTTGAGAACTTAGAATTTTCAAACGGATATAAATATTGCATAAATAAATTAATAAAAATATTGCTTCGTTCGATATAGATCGTAGTGGTCCTTTCATACAACAAGAACGACAGTATTTAGACAGAAAAAGCAATAAGGTAACTTCGTTACATCAGTGGAATATTATAAATAATATTTAAGTTATACCTATACTTATATCAGTTATTAAACTATCAACATTTCGTTTTCAATGCTTCAGGGCGTATGAGTAATATTTCAACAAAAAACTTTCATCGACGTTTTGGAATCGAAAGCAAAAGAAGAGGGTATCTCAAAGGCGGAATTTGAAAGTCAGTAAAATTATGAGCAAATCTCCATCAATCATACATTTGCTTTACCATTGCTAATGGAAATATTCTATACTAAAGCTTACTACTTTCAGAGTAATTGATCCTTTTTTTATTCGTAAGCAGCTTGACACTCATAGAACCCACTCATTTAGCCTAAATTATTTTGTAAGTATTTATATACAAATCAAATTGTGACCTTTAAGTCTTTATTCGCTAGATATCTTATTTTGGGCATAAAATATATTATAAATTATTTATTATATTATATTGTTATTGTTTTATTTTTATTTTTTTGAAAACATTCTAAAATATCACATTTTTCATCAACATTCATACATATAGTTTCAACAATCAAATAATAAGTGACAACAGGAAGACATTTACGAAAAGTCAAAAACACACAACATATGGTGCAGAGCTGACATACTACCAAGTAGAATATAACATCTTCAGTTATACTTGTTTGCCACAGTCATTATTCTAGTTGTTGTTATAGATGTGGTGTTAAAGCCTGACAGTTTTGCCGCCTGCTGCTATACTGCGCTACCGCAGCATTACTTTACTTGACGAATTGTGTGACAGCTAAAGAAGTTAAGCACAGCGGTGCACGAAGTCATTCCAATGGGAGATAGTAAAGACCAGAGGCAAAGAAAAAGGAAACGTGATGACAACGTGGGAATAATTACGCAACCCTGCTGTTGGCAAATAAATTATCATCGAGCGTGCAATAATTTTTTACTCATTAAAAATGAACTTTACAGAAATGCACATAAAATTTACATATGTACGTACAGAAATTCAATTTTGAGTTTGAATTTTTTTGCTTTACCCAAACCACAAGCGTCACTGCAAATTCAACAAAAACATTAAGCATTTCCTCGCAATGCCTCCGGCGGTTTCAAAATGCTTGCGCATTTGCTGTTTTTTTTTAATGGAAATGAGAAAATTTTCACACCGCCATGTCAACTGAGCGAAAAGTTTCGCGCTAGCTCGCAGATATGTACTTTAACTCGCTTTTCTACTTGTGTTTTTTTTTTTTTTTGCTTGTAAGGTAAAGAGGAGTTTTTCATTTTTTATCGTTCTTTGTAAAGCACTAGTTAACAGGATCAACATAAACACCAAAAGCCGTGAAGTCGGCTCCTTCAAATAACTAATAGAGTCACCATATGCAACAACGCTACTACCAAAGAGAAGACGAAAAACATCATCAGAGATAATAAAAAACAAGTAAGGAAGGGCTAAGTTCGGGTGTCACCGAACATTTTATACTCTCGCATGGTAAAGTGATAATCGAGATTTCATAATACGTCATTTACATATTTTTCAAATACCGTATTTTTGTAAAGTTTTATTCCGCTATCATCATTGGTTCCTAATGTTTATACTCGTATTATACAGAGAAGGCATCAGATGGAATTCAAAATAGCTTTATATTGGAAGAAGGCGTGGTTGTGAACCGATTTCACCCATATTTCGAACATGTCATCAGGGTGTTAAGAAAATATTATATACCGAATTTCATTGAAATCGGTCTAGTAGCTCCTGAGATATGGTTCTTGGTCCATAAGTGGTCGGCGCCACGCCCATTTTCAATTTTTAAAAAAAGCCTGGGTGCAGCTTCCTTCTGCCACTTCTTCCGTAAAATTTAGTGTTTCTGACGTTTTTTGTTAGTCAGTTAACGCACTTTTAGTGATTTTGAACATAACCTTTGTATGGGAGGTGGGCGTGGTTATTATCCGATTTCTTCCATTTTTGAACTGTATATGGAAATACCTGAAGAAAACGACTCTGTAGACTTTGGTTGACATAGCTATAGTAGTTTCCGAGATATGTACAAAAAACTTAGTAGGGGGCGGGGCCACGCCCACTTTTCCAAAACAATTGCGTCCAAATATGCCCCTCCCTAATGCGATCCTTTGTGCCAAATTTCACTTTAATATCTTTATTTATGGCTTAGTTATGACACTTCATAGGTTTTCGGTTTCCACCATTTTGTGGGCGTGGCAGTGGGCCGATTTTGCCCATCTTCGAACTTAACCTTTTTATGGAGCCAAGGAATACGTGTACCAAGTTTCATCATGATATCTCAATTTTTACTCAAGTTACAGCTTTTACGGACGGACGGACGGACAGACAGACATCCAGATTTCGACTCTACTCGTCGCCCTGATCACTTTGGTATATATAACCCTACATCTGACTCTTTTAGTTTTAGGACTTACAAACAACCGTTATGTGAACAAAACTATAATACTCTCGTTAGCAACATTGTTGCGAGAGTATAAAAATAAGGGAAGGGTAAGTACGATTGAAATCGAACAGTGTACTCTTGCAACTTGCAAAAATCAACACTAAGCAAATTGCTTAATCTGCAAAACATCAACCAGAGAATCGTAATCCAAGCCGGCCATAAAGCTATAGTCAATGGGGAACGCTGTAGAGCCTTTTTCTTTTTAAAGTTATAGGATTCTTTTGTTCCAACAAGACGGCGCTACATGTCATCAATTTGTTGCGGGAAGCTATATGTGAGCTCATCAAGGGCATGCGCCGTATCTTCCAAGATCATACACTTACATCGCTTTACTAATTTGTCTAAGGTTATTTGAAGTTGCCTTGGAAGAGAATATTGCTAGTATTATATATGGGGCCAAAACTTCAAAAAGTTGTCGAAAATTGGAACGTTTGGTTGCAAAATATTTGAGCCAGCCACGGCGGTCATTTTAATAAAATAATTTTCAAAACATAATGGCAAGCATATAATAACAAAACTCAGTTCTTGGCCATAAATTAGAACTATATGCATTTTATTTCTTCTAAAAAATCAAATGCCTGATAAACGCTCGCAAAATAATTAAGATATATTTAAAGGACTGGAAACCTTTTATTTACACAATTTTTTTCGAAGTCTTTACTTAACAACTTTTACCTCAAATATTCGCGTTAAATACCTCAGTGTGCAATTGTTAACTGGCACGAACGCTGCCTATTGGAAACATACTTTTCTAGCTGTCAAGAAAAAAATAATTAGTAACATAATAATTAAGTGTGGTAGATTTTCACGTGAAATTACCCACAGACAACCTTGATAAATATACCATTCGAGGTTTGATTACTGAAGACAAATATTGGAAAAAGCGAAAGTTGTTTATTTTAGAATAAATACATTTTCCATAACATAATACGTATTGCTTGCAATAACATTAATAAAATTTTCCACATAAAAATACATCAAGTATGTTCAGACATGCATAAACATTCGAAAATATTCCCGTAAAAAAATAAATTTTGCCAAATTTGTACGCTACGTGCTTTGCGACATGCCTTAAGAAACTGTGTTTCGTGCTACATACAAATATACTCAAAATCAATTATTTTATACATTGCATATGTCACGTTTCATCCAATTGTTTCATTCGGTCATTCCTGCATTCGTCTAGGTATTTCCGTTTCCATCTTTTCGGCTGGCGAAGCTCAAAGATCCGACGACAATCATTGATGTCCTCTATCTGTCCATCTGCTTCAAGAGTCAATTTTGTGATTGAAAATTCATACTTGTATAAACAAGTGTGTGCATTCGTTCGTCACTTTCAGCCCATAAACTTGAAAATGGTTTATTGCAACAGTAGTCTGCACCTTACTACTTTCTATTTTTCTCCAACATGTTGCTTTATTTGCTACTGCGGTGCTTTTCCAATGAAAAAACAGTACAATAACTCTTCTGACCTGTTTTTGTCATACAATTTCTGTCCTTTTACTGCAATCACATTTGGTAGCTTATTTTTTTTTTTTTTGCTTTTCTTACTTTGTACCACAAATAGTCCATTGTATGCAGCTTATATCGTTTATGATGCTTTCGATATTTTTCATGGACAATCAATTTTACACATACATATATCATACATCTATTCGAGTTCGGAGAGTTTTGGCCCATAAAAATATGACTGTGTGTCTCACCAATTCTTTGCTTGTGGCTATATTTTTGTCAAGTTTCTTCTGAACAGCTTTCGAGGTTGTAACTTAAGTTTATGAGACAAATTGTTTCTTTGCGATATTGAAGTTTCAATTGAACTTGAACAATATTTTGACTTTTTTCAGCTACTTTAGATATCAATAGTTTTTGAGGCTTTATGTTAAAAATGTGAATTTTTTTCATGAATTAGTATTCTCTATACCCATTTCATTACACAATCTAGATAATATGGTGGATATTAAAGCAATTTGGAGCCCAATTCATATATTTTTCTCAACATTTTCACTGACTTTTGACACCGTGCATTTTCTTGGTGAAGCAGCACTTTCTTTTTCATAAAATGCAGATGCTTTTTGACTATATCGTCCCTCAATCGGTTCAATATGTAATATGAGCTATTAATGGTCTCTCCTTTTTTAAGATGGTCAATAAAAATTATTCAATTCGCATCCCGAAATACAGATAACATTACCTTATCAACGGACTGTTGCGTCTTCACGTTTTGAAGCCGATTCATCGTGTACAGTCCACTCGGATGACTGTCGATGGGACTTCGGAGTGAAATTATGGAGCCATGTTCATCCGTAGTCTCATATCGGACCTAATCTTTATTATGCTTGAATATCTCCAAACACTGCTCCGAATAAACAACTCGTTGTTGTTTTTGGTCAAAAGAGAACCCGTACGTCACCCTCTTTGCAAGATCCTATCTCATATCCAAATATTCGTGAATAATATTATGTGCATATTCAATTAATATCTTTAGAGTGTCTGCTATCTCGAGCAACTTCACTTTACTGTCATCTAAAATTTTTTTGTGGACTTTTTTTTCTTGTTCTCGTTCGTAAAAGCTACTTTTGGGCGTCCACTGTTTTTGGTGCTCAGTTCACTACGTCTAAACTTACAATGCCAATCCTGATGACACTGATGTACTCGTATAAACCTGTATAATTGTACATATGACCACACGCAGGTATTTCCACTATTAGTTACTCCTCATCAAATGCTCACCTGGGAAGATGGTATTTATCATTATTATTTGTTGCTCGCCTATGAACACCCTCAAAAGAGAGACACTAGCTCGAATTTCAAATTTTTTGTGGCGTTATGTTGGTACTCATGTCACCCACTTATGCCGACAAGCTCGGCCATTTTGAATGTTCATTTAATTGTGGACAACTTCTTTGCTTGCATGTGTTTTGAATCGTCTTCGATTTTTACCTATTCAAAAAAATGGATCAAAGAACCTGTACCAAATTGTGTGTGAAAAACGAATTTAAGTGCGCGGATGCATTCCGAATGTTGACTGTGGCATACGGAGAAGCTACCTTGCACCGAAGCAATGTTCATCGGTTTAACGTTTAGGTTTAACGCCCGGATTTGTGGAAGAACAAAAATTGGCTTTTGAGCCACGATAACGCACCTGCTCGCACATCGCTGCTTGTGCGTGACTTTTTGGCCAAAAACAACACACTAATGATGCCGCAGCCACCGTATTTCCCAGATCTCGCCCCCAGTGACTTTTTCTTGTTCCCTAAACTGAAGAGGCCCATGAAATGACGACGTTACGCTTCTCTTGACGAGATAAAGACGGCATCGAAGTAGGAGCTGAAGAAGATAAAAAAAAATGATTTTTTTGAAGTGCTTCGAAGATTTATATGCTAATTCGTTGGCACAATAGTATAATATCTCATGGGGTTACTTTAAAGGGGAAAAATTATATTCATGAATAAATAAATAATTTTTGAAAAAACACAAATTAGCAAAGTGTACGAAAGCATAGTAAGAAACCGCTTGAAGTTAGCAATCCAGAAAGCCAGCGGTTTATCAAAAACGCAAGACGATTTTATGAAAAACAGGTTCACCATCCACGGACCAAACAATGTTGGTGACACTGCGAAATGTGCAGTAAGTGGCAAGTGATGGAAAGGCGGAATAAAAAATATTGGGTGATCACCTGGATGTGAAGGATGTCTTCAACGCAGCAAAGTGGGCAAGCGTAATCAAGGCTCTGCATGACATACGCGCTCCTGAATATCTTATTGAAATTATTATGAGTTATTTTGAAAACATGTGATTGTTATTCAATGCTGATGAAGGTGCCAAGAGCTATTCTATTTCAAGTAGAGTACCACATGACTAGGTACTAGGCCCCTTTCTATAGAACCTAATATATGAAGGGGTGCTAAAAAGAAATTAACCATAAGACGTTAAGTTAGTTCAGTTTGTATGACAGCTAGTATATGTTATAGTGGTCCGCTATCGGCAGTTCCGACAAATGAAAAGCTTCTTGAAGAGAAGATGATGTTTGCAAAATTTCAAAATGATATCTTAAAAACTGAGGGACTAATTCGTATATGTACAGACAGACGGACACAAGTAATAATTTTTAGACGAATCAATAACATTGAAATTCGTGCCGACTTTTCTAAGAAAGTCGCTCAAAGTATCAACTCTTAATTTCAACTGGGAGGTTCTCCCTTACAGTTTTCTATTGTTCTCATATTATCAGATTATCTTATCATCAGATAAGACAAGTTTTCTTAATCTTTTCTTAAGGGGTTGCATCGGATTCCTCGGTTAAAAAGCAGCCTTTTCTCAAAAACTTTTTGCTCATATATAAAATGAAGTATTTTATTAGATTTTTTTTTGTTACAAACAAACGCTATTAGCAAAGGCTTGTTGGCAGACATTTTTGTAAAATAATGAAAATTTCAGTAAAAATTTCGCGAAATATTTGTTTTCAAATAGATGTAATCGAAAAAAAATGCAATGTAGAATTTAATATAGCAATAAAAAATTCGATTTTTTTAAACCCGTAAACCCATGTACTAGTCTTACAATTATCATATACATACATATATATGAATATATATTTATTTAAGGGGTGTCTAAGAAGCCATTTTTTAGAGTACCAAGCGATAGATATACATATACATATGTTTTTTTACCCTCTTTAATAATTAGGGCGTATGTGTAATATACTTACGTAGACGGTGAACTTATGCTGCCAACTAAATGAGAGGTGCTAACAATTAATGAACGACCAAATGTTTCGCATTAATTACTTCATTACTCTAAATGGATTACTTGAGATTAATTTTGTGAAACGGAAAAAAGAAGATTTTCGTTAACTCCATTTCACGCTAACGTTCGCATAGCGTTACTGCGTTAGCACGTATATAATGATGGTTAATACGATACAACTGTTGTATTTTCACAACATCGCCAAAAGCTCGGTAACTACAATAGTACATAGTAATATCAATCTCTGTACGCTTACGCTTGTTGTACGTACTGTAATATAATACGCATAATATACTACAGAAGACCGAAATAAGTTTCTTCTTGTTTACATTCCCATTAACACTAGTAATTCTTTATGGAAATCGGAACCACCTTTGCCTCTCAATGGCATTGACGGACTCTATTCAACATATATTTGACACGCAAACATACTATTACCAAGTTAGCATTTTCCCCAAATTGCAATAACACAGCTCTCAGATTTACCGATATCTTACGTAAAATATGAGAATATATTCATTGATGCTTGATTTGTGTACCAGAAAGTGAAATAATCATAAGGAATTCAAAATTATGCTACATGGGAGGTAAGAGCCCGGATTTCAATTTTGGTAAAATATTTGTGGAAATATGTAGAATGAAAGCTTTTGTACTAATAAATAAAGAAACTTAACAAATTATAGCTTCCTCACATGGTGTTGAAAATCAAAAATAACAAAAAGTTTGCAAGTTGGTCATAAAAGTGAGTACTGCATCACTTATTTACATATTTGATTTAAAAAACTATTCCTGTGATTTCTCTAAGCACTTATCTATATTCGTACAGAAATGCAGAGAAATATTCGAATATAAATTACTTAATTTAATTTGTTTTGGGAAAAATTTTATAAGTTTTTGGACTACATCATATACAGATAAAGAAGTATTCAATTTTCACATCTGTTCACACTAATATTATTTAATAGGTTTTGTTGTGAAATATAACAGTATAATTGAAAAAAATTCTACTTTAATAAATTTTCACCAAGATATTTCATTGAAAGGTTTAACTTAAATTATTTTAACTAACTACAATAGTATTTGCCTTTTACAAGATATGCGTTTATACTAAGATATGGAATTTTCTCTTTTAATTCAAAATATCAGTTTCAACGTCGACAGGCATATGGTTATAAATTATTGTTAAATAATATGAAAAATCTTACGCACACATTCGTTAACAGGAAAATATCTGACATGTGCCTATTGTCTTGTTTATGTCCTCTACTGCGTATACGTGATTTATCGACATACCAAAATGCTACTGCTGGTCGACTAACCTAGTAAATGTGGTGAGAGAAAATGTTGCAGAGCAAAGCAATAAAATAGGGGCATAATAAAGCGCTGGCATCATAAAAACTAATCTTTTAATTTTCAATAACAAAATTTTTTTTCAAAATTTTGCACAATATCATTTACTAAAGATCTACTAATATTTCCACATTTCATACATTCCGAAATTTTAATTAAACACTATTAGTTTCCAACGCTATTAGTTAAAATTTTTGAATGTATGAAATGTGGAAATATTAATAGATTTCACGGAATAATAAAATAATTATTATTTCATTGAACAACCTCTGTTTGTTAATATAGCATCACATCTTCGAGACATGAAGTCTATGCTACCTTGGCAACGTTTTATTGGTATTCCTTTTCAAGCCTCTTTCACTACCTGCAATAAATCTCTCGAATTGGTTTATTTCTTCTCAGCTACTCTTTTCTTGATATCAGTCCAGAGGTTTTCTATGGGTTTGAGGTCAAGACACTGAGCTGGTCGCCGTATTCTCTTATCATGATTTTGGCTCTGCCATGTTTAACGGGTTTTGTTGTAAGCCAGGGTTTATATTCTCAGTTATATTATGTGTCACATCTTAGCCATGGATCAGGAGCCATGCTTTTTTGCAAATTTTATGCGGACGTTCCATGTAGCGGCACTTTTAGTGGACTTCTGGCAAATGATTGTTCTGGGCCAAATGCCTACGGACAGCTTCAGTATTAACTGACAAATTCAGTTAGTCAAGGATGCTCCTGGCTGATGCGAAGGGATTAATTTTGCAGTAGCATACTATATTGTGATCGTCTACAGTGAATGTTTTGCACTTTCTTCCAGGAGTTTTATTTTAATTTCTATAATTTAAGGCATTTACTACCATTTGTGAAGAGAATTTTACGATTTATTGGATCTCTTTGTAAGTTTTTCATAGCGTTCTTAATTTTTTTATCCACTAGATAAAAAACCAGTGATTAAATAAAACAATAACTAACTAAAAATTCTGCTAGATTATGAAACTATACTTCATGAATTTTTGAGTATTTTTTATGTCAACGACTATTTTGAAAATAAAATATCTAATAGTCCTATTATTTTGTGGAAAGCAATAACAATTGTCTCCGAGAAGAAGGAAAGCAAAAGTAGAATAGCGATCATCATAATAAAAATATGTTTCGTATTTTAATGCTGGTATCATATACATGTGATTTTAAAAAGTTTTGGAGCAAAAAGCATTCTATATTTGGCTCTCCTATTAAAAAGCAGACGACGACGACGTACTATATACATTTAAATATAAAAGGTATTATTTTTGCAGTGTGATTTTTAACCCTCGAAGTCAGATTTAACGGAGTACTGTAATAATATATTGAAAATCAAGAACAAAAATACATCTGAATGTGTAACTAATAAGAATGTATGAATAATATAAATATATCCAGTTGTAGGAACATTCCACTCCCTTTTAGTATTCAGCTTTATAAAACTGGTGAATTTTATTACTCCTAATTTCATTGGATTTTAATGCTCTCGCTGCAAATTGCACGAAAATTAGTATATTAGATTTGTAAAAAAAATTAAAAAATGGACTAGTTTGTTGTTGGTTGTTAAAAATGACATTTCTTGCACTCTGGAATAAAAGAATGTTTTCTTATACTAAAAATAGGGTACACTACGACGTATTTACTAATCCCACCGCGAAATAAAACAAAATAGTTGAAATCAAATAAATAGCATTGATCGTTTTTTTAATGCGATGTTTAATGAAGAAAAAAATTGTTCATAAGACTTCATAAATGACTTAATTTCACACAAACAAAGTGCCGAAGTACTCAGAACTTGTCAAGGAGTTCAATGAAATCCAAAACAAACAAAGGAGCTACAAAATGAGCAAAACTTAGTGAAAGTGGGTCCGCATATTGGTACAAAGAAAATACTGTTGTAACTGCTTTGCGATGAAGTGGCAAAGATAATGCAAATAATAAATGTCGGTTTAATCGAGTGGCAAAATTGTGAATTGCTTCCATACCCAATAACACACATATAAATGTACCCTAAATGAGAGAACTTCCAAACTTTAAGGCTGGACAGAAAGGTTGCGCCACTCTCATTGCTCTCTTTATGCGCAATTCAGCAAATCTTAACTTTTTGGCTTCCCTATTTAATTTTGATTGTGCTTTGTGGTTGATTGATTGTAGCTTACTTTTCCTGGAAAATTTTTTAATTACTGGGGTGTAAGCAGCTTAATTGAGAATACCACGCAATTTAATAAGCTTATTGTGGCAGATAAAATTTCAAAGTGAAATTAATATTATTATATGAAACCTTTTTTATTCCAGTGAAAAACAATCGATTTATGCTTTGAAATTTGTAATTGTTCCATTTGAATATATTAAAGTGTTATTCCCACTCTGAAAATTTTAATGAATAACGAAGTTTAAACGAACACATTAAGTAAGACTGATTGTTTGTGAAAAATAATTAATTTTATTATAACTACTAAGAAAACTAAAGTTTTAGCAACAAATAAATTTATCACATATCACCAAATTTTACCAAGAATTATTAGCAGAAGATAATGTGATAAAAACCACACTGCTGTAAAAACAAATATATAAAATTAATACGTTAATGAATTTGTACTTTAACAATTAATTAATAATAATTTCAAGCATAATTAACTAGAAAGAAATAAATGCAAAATATGTGTTGCGAAAGCAATCTTTCCAACTGCAATTCAACCCAGCAAAACCAGTTAAAGCACAAACACAAAAAATGCTATATAACAAAAGAAGAAAACATTTCAAAACAAAAGGAAATCCTATGCAGTGAAAACTGGGAAAAGCAGAAAGGCAGCAAACACATCTGTGAACAAAGCTGTTACATTTTCTCTCCGTGCCTGTCCTTCTCCCGAACTTTATAGTAGCAGACGAAACATCAAAAATGTGAAGCCTCGGGCACCGACCACAGCAAACCATTTGAAACTGCATAAAGGCGTAAAAATTGAATTAGCCAATGTACGAAAGTGACGCGAAAAAGCGCCAACACCATTTGTGACGCGGTGAATGGCAAGTGCTATTTATATTTACATATTACGTATATATATTAGGGTGGGTCGAAAAGGTTTTTTCGTTAAGTTCTTTAAAAATTGACTGATAGATACCTCTAAGAAAGGCATTTCAAGTATGAGTTCTTATCATGATTTCAAATATTTGAAAATTTATTTGGTTTTGTAGACTTTGTCTGAAATTGAATGATCTTCAAAAATGTTCTATAATGATTTTTTCGATGTCTCTGAGGACTAAACATCCTCCAAAAATAAGCAACTCTACTGCAAAAATGTATGAAGATAGCAGAAGATGACCCCGTCCACTTCCTAAATAACGATGATGTTACAAACTACTATAAGTGCAACAAATCAATAACTAAATACGCCAGAGACAACAAATTCTACCTGCGAGATGGTATGAGAGAGCTTTAGATGAAATCTTATATCTCGGAATTCACCATACCGATTTCAACCAGTGCAAAAATTAAAAGGAATGAAATGAGGTCGAATAGTTTCGTTTATAAATTAAGTATCCAAATTTATATAAGGCAATTTTGCAAAAAAAAACAATTAACAACTTCAGAAGCCATAGTTTTAAATTTTTATATTCTTCTTTACTGAATATTGAGTGACTCATAAAGTTTGGTTTTTTGTGGAGAGAGGACTTTACTTCTCAATTTCCTATTCAGTTCATTTAAAATTTTTATATATTCTGAGTAACTGAAATATTTCTGTATTTACTGAATGTGTGCCATTTCTACTAACAGTTTAAGGGGGTATTTTGGTCTAGAAGCATGAATTTCAGGTAATTTTTAAAGTGTCGTTAAAAAAAGGCAATTAATATTAGTACAGAAAAAAATTAAAAACTAAAAAAAGTAAAAAATTTCAAAAATTATGAGCTGACGAAGTGGGGGTCTCTAAAAATTTCCACGTGACCATACCCATGATTTCAACCCTCCTAGTTATCTGAAACCAAAAAAAAAGACTATTAATCTAGAATAATGTCGCAATGGCCGGAGCTACGGAAAAGTGGGAAATTTTTTTTTCACAAAATGGCGACTGCCTGAAAATAAAAGTTTCTTTGGATCACTTTTTCTGACTATTTCGAATTTTTTAAAAATAATAAAAATAAAAATTTGGGGATAGGGCTAGTTCCAACCATAGACAAGACTATAAAGAAGACTCTATAAAAAAATTTCAAGTAAATCGGTCCAGTAGAACCTGAGAAATCGTGGGTATCGTTCCGAAAAAGTCAGTTTTGAGAAAAACGCGTTTAAAGTTTCGCGTAAAGTCTTTTGTTCGATTGGTTCCGGCTGAACCAGTTTGCATGCCGGGTCAGAAAAATGCCTATATCTCCGAAAATAATTTGAATTTTGAAAAATCCTTTTGTACACATATTCTTGAATAGTTTAGATTTTTTTAAATTTCTAAACCTACCTACTACCTTATAACTCTCAATTTTATATTACATATCTGCCATTAAAACTAAAAAACTCGGAATATGATTACAACATCTGATCAAACGACTGAAACTATGCTTCCGCAAAGCGTTTAATCTGCGGCTTACACCAAATTTTGGTTGAAGACTATGAACTTTGACTTTTTTCAGTGCAAGTTTAGAGTTTTATGTACAAAACAAATATAAACGCTTTTGCGTGAAAACATATATGCATACAATTGGTCGCACTTAAAAGTTGTCAAGCAATATAAACACGCAAATAAATTACAAACGAGTGTGAAATACCTAATTTTGCGCTCATTAAAACACAAACTCAATAAATATATACATATAGATAGTTGTGCATACATGAAACCTAACTTACATAGGCGCACAAATATGCACTTCCATAGATAAAGTGTGTGTGTACGACAAATTTGCTGCACCGCAACCACTTCACCATCGAAATGGAAATAAACGAACACCAAACTCCGCTGTAAATGCAACAGCAAATGAAATATGTACACCCTTGCAATGCCTTCAGCGGTTTCATCAGCTAGGAAAGCGCTTCTCCTAGTCCTACTCTGAAAATGAGATTGTGAAAATTTTCACACGCCGCCATGGCAAGATAGCGAAAAATTCACCACAGATAGTTACCAAAAGAGGCAATTATATATTCATTTCTTTTTTTCAGTAATGAAAAATGGAAATAGGTTACTTTTTTTATCGTTTTTGATTAAGCACTATTTAACATGCGAACGTAACATTAACATCAAACGAAGAGCTATGCAGTCAGCTCTTTGAAATTATTGTGCAGACGACAGCATAACAACTGCACTAACAACGAAAAGAGGGGACCATCAACAAATAGTAAAAAGCTAAATGGTTGACAATAACAGTAAAGAAGAATGTAGAAAATGGCAATGAAATATTTAGAGAACTTCGCAACGGTTTTTAAACCACAAATGGGTTAATAAGGTTCCATAGATAATTAAATGTCTGTCTGTTCGTCTCTTTGTCCATTTGTCTGTGTTGAAGGATCTATGAGGACAATTTAATACGAATACGGAGGTTACGGCGCGATAATAATTGAAAATTTGGCGAAAAACTCAAGAAGAATAAATGCAGTTGGTGGCGATGTGTGTGCCAATAATTCCTGCATCTTTTTACGAATACCTTCGCGCAAGCGACGCTTGACACTGAAATAGTAAACGTTGTTGACAGTTCGAGTGTATCACACCTCGAAAATTAAAAAAAAAAATATCAACATAACCTTGACTTTTGACTTGCTTTCACGTATTTTTTCCGCTTCGGCTCACTTTTGGCACGATATTCGGCCGATCGATCTTCCGTTTTCAGGTCGTAAGCATAAATCCAAGACTCATCGCCTGTAATAATACTTTTCATGACATCTTGTTAGTCCGAAAGCATTATTTCGCTTATATTAACGCGACGCATTTCAAAAAAAATTTACTGATTTTGGAACCAATCGTGCTTTCACTTTCCTTTGGCCCAAATGATTTTTTCCAATGGCTTTCACTGATCCATCCGATGTTTTACCAATTTCAGTATGATCTCGTGATCATAATGTGATCAGAAATTTGATTTCCCACACAAAATTTAAGGGAACTTCTTTCTTGAATAATTTCACTTGTACTTTATGAACTCCAGGAAGAAAAGCGTATACTAAACACTAATGATTGTATTGATATAACATTGGTGTATACATCACTGACTGTCATATCAAGAGAGAAAAAAAATATTTCGACGAAAGGGTATTTGCGCGAAATTTAAATTAAAAAGTATTAGTATTTATTTTTAAAGTATAAAAACTTAAAAAAAAAGAGTTCAGTGTTATCTAAGTAACCTTCTCTTAATTGGCGTAGAAACCGCTTAAGCGATTTAAGCCGAGTTAACAACAGCGCGCCAGTCGTTTCTTCTTTTCGCTACGTGGCGCCAATTGGATATTCCAAGCGAAGCCAGGTCCTTCTTCACTTGGTCCTTCCAACGGAGTGGAGGTCTTCCTCTTCCTCTGCTTCCCGGGCGGGCACTGCGTCGAATATTTTCAGAGCTGGAGTGTTTTCGTCCATCCGGACAACATGACCTAGCCAGCGTAGCCGCTGTCTTTTAATTCGCTGAACTTTGTCGATGTCGTCGTATATCTCGTACAGCTCATCGTTCCATCGAATGCGGTATTCGCCGTGGCTAACGCGCAAAGGACCATAAATCTTTCGCAGAACTTTTCTCTCGAAAACTCGCAACGTCGACTCATCCGTTGTTGACATCGTCCAAGACTCAGCACCATACAGCAGGACGGGAATTTTGAGTGACTTATAGAGTTTGGTTTTTGTTTGTCGAGAGAGGATTTTGCTTCTCAATTGCCTACTCAGTCCGAAGTAGCACCTATTGGCAAGAGTTATCCTGCGTTGGATTTCTAGGCTGACATTGTTGGTGGTGTTTACGCTGGTTCCAAGATAGACGAAATTATCTACGACTTCAAAGTTATGACTGTCAACAGTGACGTGAAAGCCAAGTCGCGAGTGCGACGACTGTTTGTTTGATGACAGGAGATATTTCGTCTTGCCCTCGTTCACTGCCAGACCCGTTTTCTGTGCTTCCTTGTCCAGCTTGGAGAAAGCAGAACTAACGGCGCGTGTTGAGGCCGATGATATCAATATCATCGGCATACGCTAACAGCTGTACACTCTATTTAGTTCTGCGGCTCGAACTATTTTCTCCAAAAGCAGGTTGAAAAAGTTGCACGATAGGGAATCGCCTTGTCTGAAACCTCGTTTGGTATCGAACGGCTCGGAGAGGTCCTTCCCGATCCTGACGGAGCTTTTGGTGTTACTCAACGTCAGTTTACACAGCCGTATTAGTTTTGCTCCTTTTCGTGCTGTCGAAAGCAGCTTTGAAATCGACGAGGAGGTGGTGTGTGTCGATTCTTCTTTCACGGGTCTTTTCCAAGATTTGGCGCATGATGAATATCTGGTCGGTTGTTGATTTGCCAGGTCTGAAGCCACACTGATAAGGTCCAATCAGTTTGTTGACGGTGGGCTTTAATCTTTCACACAATACGCTAGATAGAACTTTATATGCGATGTTGAGGAGGCTAATCCACTTAAATTCCAATCGTTGGGCATGCTTTCGTCCGACCATATTTTACAAAGAAGTTGATGCATTCCTTATCAGTTCTTCGCCGCCGTGTTTGAATAGCTCGGCCGGCAATCCGTCGGCCCCTGCCGCTTTGTTGTTCTTCAGGCGGGCAATTGTTATTCGAACTTCTTCATGGTCGGGTAATGGAACGTCTGCTCCATCGGGAGGATGGAGTCATGTGTAGAAGTTCACGCAAGTGAGGAAAGTTCTCTGATCGCCATTCACTTGGGAGTGGCCAGAAACGATTCTTTTACACATGGCTTAAGCAGCTCACTACTTCCGGTCTTTGACCAAGTATCCTCTGGGTAGCCTAAGAACATCCGTTCGAAGGCAAGCTAAAGTGAGAAGGCGAAACATTCCCTACAAGGGTTGTGCGCTGGGTTTGGGACCCGCCACATAAAAAACACCCCCAGTGAAGAGCTATCTAAGTAACAACAAAATGAAAAAAAACTTTTATTTTAATTAATCATTTAAAATTCCGGTAACCTTTGTTACTACATTCGTTATTTTTGTTGCAATTATCAATGAAAAGAATAAGGTTATTCTTAACTCTCGTACTAATATGTTTTTGTTAATACATTATTTCCTTCATTTTTTGTTTTTATACCCTGAACAGGATATATTAAGTTTGTGACGAAGTTTGTAACACCCAGATGGAAGCGCCGGAGACCCTATAAAATATATACACATATAAATAATCGGTATGTTGAGCTGAGTCGATTTAGCCATGTCCGTCTGTCTGTCCGTCTGTCTGTATATATACGAACTAGTCCCTCAGTTTTTAAGATATCCTTTTGAAATTTTGCAAATGTCATTTTCTCTTCAAGAAGCTGCTCATTTGTCGGAACTGCCGATATCGGATCACTATAACATATAGCTGCCATATAAACTGAACGATCGGAATGAAGTTCTTGTATGGAAAACTTTCACATTTGACAATGTATCTCTTTTCAAAGGCAGTAATGTAATCTTCGAAGAAATTGTTCAGATCGGATTACTATAGCATATAGCTTCCATATAAACTGAACACATAGTTACTAAAAGAAATGCTCCTGTGAAGGGTATATTAGCTTCGGTGCAGCCGAAGTTAATGTTTTTTCTTGTTTTTAGTTGTGATTATTGAAAAAAAAGGTCTTTTAGGGGTATTTCAACATTGTGTTAGGTCATGCGATAAAATTGTGTATACTTTTCATACGTGCATTTTGGTTTGACCTTTCCACCACTCACACCCCTGTCGAATATGTTATACAAGTTACGATACATGTTATCGTTGAAAATTACATTTGGGAAGCGTGTTGTTTGAGGATATGAATGCATACAAATATATTACTTTTTACGGACTTTGAATATTTCTTTGAGCTTTGAGAGAGATTTGAGATTTTTTATAAAAAATGTAAGTTTTTTTTGATATTTCGTTAGTATAAGGAGAAATAATTCAAATTGTAAACAAAAAACTAGAGTGCGTTTGGGATCTAGGAAAATGAGGTTGCTGCAAAATTTCGTGAAAAAAATTTTTGTACAAGATAAAAATAAAATACCCAAAAACTTGGTTACCTAATTTTTTCACATAAATTTTAATGTTATGGGAAAAAATACATATTCATCATATCATTCTTAGCACTCAAAAATTCAACCACGCCCTTAACCTTTACTGTGTCCGCCCTTGGATGGCCCGTAAATTATGTTGCCCTTAATGTTTGTTATTTTACCCTTAGTTTCTGAAATATTTTAATATACTTTTATATGTTATATTTATTAATTTTTTTTTTTAATTCCTCTTCTAAGCGGTTGTCATACCATATTCAAAGAAGCAGTTTGGGAATAGCAAGCATTAAGCTGATTTCGATCAGCCCTGATCGATTTACGGTATCGCAATGCTGACGAGTTGTTCTGTCCCTTCATTTTTGCTTAGCTTAACTTTCCAGCTATTGATTTACTTTTTTCAGAGTTTTCAACATTTCACCTTATAAGCAACGTAAATTTAAATTATGTGATAATTTTATGAGTCCTCTATATAAAGAGAGAAAAAGCATAAAATGTGGCAGGCGAAAAAAAGATTTAGTTGACACCCGGCAGAAACAACGGAATCGGTTGATTGATGCACCTAAGTGAATACAAAATAAATGTTTGTGTGTTTGTGTGCAGATAATAATAACTTGAATAGATGAAACGTTGTGGTCAAAAAGTGATACAAAGGGATTATATTCTCAATCAGATTTTTATTCGGTTCAGTAGGAATACAACACTTCAACTCAAACAATCTCGTCTACTTTTTTATATGAGGCTTATTGGCAATGTGGTATTACTTAAAAAAGCTGCATTTTTCCATTTCCGGTTAATTGCGTTTAATTCAGAAACTCGAAATTTTATTCTTCAAAACGCCTAAAAGTATGCCTCCGGAAAGATGCTGACTCTGTGTGGCTCACACCCTATCTCGATTAGCAACTCAGTGATCTCCATAGGCATAGAAAAGGTTGTCAAGCAATATAAGTAACCTCCTTTGTAATGGCACATAAATTGCCAACGAGTGGGAAATATTGTTTCGCTCAATAAAATACAAATTCCACAAAAGCAAATTCATGGCGTTGCTCCGATGTACATACATTTGTTCAAACGTACCTCTGTATGCATACTCACGCACATGTTTATATACTTATGTGTGCTTTTATAGTTACACTTTAGTTTACGCCAAACTTGCTGCGCCATATCCACGAACCACGACGCGCAACAACAGCCGCGTATACTCAAAACACTCAAAACTACTGGCAGAGCCAACGGCTTCATTTTCGGTTTTGCGTGAAGCAAAGCGATTGTGAAAATTTTCACACGCTGCTATAGCTTGCAGGCGCAAAATGACGCGTCAACACACAGACACATTGCAATTAACAGAATGAAGTAGCCAACAGGCAGCAACACTAACAACCAGGCGTATAACAACATTAGCCAACAATAAAGCGTTATACGTAAGTATGTTGCTTTGTTGGTAAAATTGCATCACAATAAGAGCAAAGTCATAATCAAATAATAAAGCGGTAGGTTAACTTCCATCTTGAAATTCAAACCCCCAAAAGGTTAGGGACGATTGATCCCAACGAAGTACATTTTTATTATTTTACAAAATGTTGCTATACTCTGTAGCTCTGTGGTTGTACTTTTGTTCACTTTAAACTATTCGATATAGATACAGAGTCATATATGTACATATGTATATATAAATGATGAGGATGATGAAACCAGTTGAAATTCGGATGTCAGTCTGTCCATCTGTTTGGCAAGCTGTAACTTAAGTAAAAAGTGAGATATCTTGATGAAACTTGGTACGCAGATAGTTCGTAGACGGGCGTAATCGGACTACAAAAAGTCTTAAAAAGAAAACCTATGAAGTGCCATAACTTAAAACTCAATTAAGATATACAAGGTCTGTCGCAAAGAAAACGGAACTTTTTAAATATAACTGTTTCTGGTGGCGCCACCTATTGGTGGGTATATGAAATAAAAACTTTGATCTCTTGTTGACATTTCGTAAAGACAATTTTAAGACAATCGATTTTATCGATCAAAAAGTGACAGCGGCTTTTGGTCATCTGTCGTAAAATGCAAAGAGCAAATATTAAATTTTATTTTAAACTTGTGAAAACGTTTACTGAAACATTTCAAATGATGAAAAAAGTTTATGGTGATCAGTTCCTATCCCGTAGTAATGTGCATGAGTGGTTTAAGCGATTCCAAGAAGGTCGTGAGGACCTCTGTGACGATCAGAAGTCGGTCGTCTTCAGAAGTCAAAAATAAAGACAATGCTGATTTGTTTTTACGATTCTAAGGGCAATATCCTTGCCCGAGAGTTCGTCCCACTTGGCCAAACGATTAATGCTGTGTTTTACCTTGGTGTTATGAAGCGTCTTTTGTCACGCATTCGTCGTGCTCGACCACACTACCGTGAGGCAGGGTCCTGGCGCCTGTTGCACGATAATGCGCCGTGTCATCGATCGACGCTTGTCACTGATTTTTTGACAAAAAACTCCATATTAACCATTAATCACTCACCCTACTCACCTGATCTGGCACCCTGTGATTTTTACCTATTTGGAAAGCTTCATTTGCCCATGAAAGGGACACTGGTTTCAGGACATTTCAAAGGCGACGACCGATATTCTCAAGAGCATTCCGAAAAATTACCTTAAACACTCATTTGAAATGCTAATTGACCAGACTAAACGCTGTATCGAAGCACAAGGAAACTGCTTTGAATAAAAAATATAACTTTTGAAAAATATTAATTTTTTATTGTTTTTTTAACAGTCGACAGACCTAGTATGTATGTTCATAGTCAAAGTTTTTTGAGTTTTGTGATTTCCAATATACTCACAAAGGGGAGTTGTATCGAATTTGGAAGGAAGCTAATACTTCCACGTATTTATTGGTTATTCATTGGTTTGTAAAACCGCAAAATAAAAAATTTAAGTTGAAGTTCGTGAGAAATAAATAAATGGGTGGTTTTTATAAAAAGTGAGATTATCTTTTTTACTTTTATTTAGTAAAATTCATGACTTTAGGCGAATAATGCTTCAAGATATAGAAATCTGCTGTAAATGTTTCGCACATTTGGGTATCAGCGTTATATAAATATTTATTTTAGGTTACCTCGTCTGTTCTTCACAATTTTATACTTACTTATTTATGACTAATTAAAACTCCAACACGCATATCTTTTATAACTCCACTAACCAAAAGACAGCAAATTATGTTCATCATACGCCATGTGGTACTTAATTGTCAACAGCGATTTGTTGCGCAGCGAGCTTCCACATTTGATGCAAATATAAATCAGTTAATAGAAGTATTTATAATGACTAAGATATTAAAGATTCTAATATTTCGAAACGTTTAGAGGCAAAATATTATCTAAAGATATACTTGAGAAAAGTTTACATGGTTTAAAGTATTTTAAATACTTTCTGCTTTCTTTAATTAATTTAATTCATTCATCACTGTCTTCACCAAACAACGTTGCTAATATTGACTATAAATCGAGAGTTTGGCATATGGTCAAACATTCACTATGAATGTTCGCATAAATCATTTGTTGATTCGATGCCATAGTTGATGGTTGTTAAAATTAGATTGTAAAGCTGTAGACTAACCGGCTATGAATGACTTTTAAAAGTGGTTATGAGGATGTGATTGAAAAGGGCACTAAAGCTAGCGGCGAGTGGTGGTAAGGCGTAATGCGATGTTTTCAACTTTATCAAATCCCAAAACTCAGGACATAAAGTTGGCATACGATAGTTTTATGCTTTCAGATAGCACTAAAATATTTGTGACATCTTAAGCTTTACGCTTTTAATACTAAATGCTTCTTCGATCCTCAGAATACTTTTAAAAATTTAATATTTATAATTTTAAGAGGTCATAAGTTTCTGAGAAAAAGGCCAGCTTTTTAGATGCCAAAATAAGAGACAATTCAGCAGTAAATAAAACCAAGCTAATTATAATCATATATCACCTTGAAATATTTCTGCACAAAGAAGAATTACTCACAAAAACAACATATTTACGCTTCGAAAAAAATGCTTTACTTAGTATGTTTTGCATGTTTAACAAAAATTACATAATGAAATTCATGGCCTAATAACATTAAATTCATGACAACTACAAATAAAATGGTTAAGCACATTTATTAAAATTTTCATGTATAGACATAAAATAAGGTTGTTTTTCAGGTCTTAATTAAAGTTTATATCAAATCTACCATGGAAAGTTTACGATTACGTAAAATATTAAGTATACGGTTAATAACGTGTCTTGAATATGAAAATATGCGTGTAGCGCATGTGTCTAAATTTAATCTGTGGAAGTGCGCACATTGTGTGTTATCACAAAGTGTATACCCCATAATGCATAGTGATTACCTAAAAACTATATTACATAATAACCAAGTGACTAAATAATTTAATAGTTGTCCCGGATATTATAATTTGTACACCTAACGGTTGTACGTATCACCTTAAACCAATAGATATAGATAAAGGGATCAATTTTTGGTCGTCAGTCAATTTGTGGGGAACAAATCGTGCACACATCTTTCGTAAGCCCCAATGTTCGATAAAAATGCGATAAATCGATGTTCTGGAGATGTTCAATTCCATTTCAAAGAATTTCAATGATGATTTCGGCTGACTTTTGATGAATTCACGCACAGTTTCGATGGAATTTCCGGTGATCATGGATTTTGATTGTCCCACATGTTGATCGTCATTTATGTCCTCACGACCACTTTGAAAACGTTGAAACCACTCGTGTACTCTGCTATGGGATAGGCAATCATCGCGATAAACTTGTAACATGAATTGAAATGTTTCGGTAAAAGTTTTACCAATTTCAAAATATAATTTAATATTGGATCTTTGTTCGAAGCTCATTTTCGCACCGATAACACAAACATACTGACACTTGAAATGCTATAACTTCAATTCAATCAAATGTCATGAAATCTCACTAGACAATCGATAAAGAAAGCAAATTCTAACGCACCACTCGACATGTAGATTGTGCCATCAGGGGGAGCTAGATTCAAAAAGTCCTGTTTACTTTGGAACTTACCTTTTTACGCTATTTCTCTTTAACGCGGTTATTTTTGCAGCGCAAATTCCTTTTTTTACGCGAATTTCTCACTTTAACGCGATTGCTTTTTTTCGTTTTTTGCTTGGTCTTAAACTTGCAGCAGAATTGGAAAACTATTTTGTAGCAAATGATACTGATGCAGAACGTGCACGAATTTTTCAAAAAGAATTGAGTCTCTGCACGTTAAGATATAAAGAACTACATCGGAATTTATTGGGTCCAAAAAGAAGCATTCAAACAAAATTAACTGAGTTTATGGTGCAAACTCAGTCGGAGATGCTAAGTCAATCAGAACATCAATCCATGGTTCTTACTATTGATTCTGATACAAATTCTAGTGATATCAGTGCCGGCCATCAAAATAAGCGGCTAAGAATAATTTCCACTACGGATAATGACAGTGATTAAACAGCATTCAACGGTTTTTTCAAAAAATCTACCTATTTTCTATTTTCTTCTCTTTTATACATATATGGTTTGTATTTTGTATTTTTTATTTTGTTATGAATGAATAAATCATAAGTCTGAAATTTGAGACTTATTGTATTGTTTTTGAATATTTTTTTGCGCGTATATTTTGTTATACGCGATATTTTTTATATTCGGAACCAATTCGTCAGTTAATATTGGAAAACTAACCATTTTTATGCGATTTTTTTTTTACGCGATTAGTGGCAGAACCAAAAGTCGTGTATTTCTGTTTTTGCCCTAAAACTATGGACTTTAGTTAATCTGTGCATTCATGCAAGTGACTTATACATTATACGTTGTTTATGCGATGTGGTGTACCATGTGATTACTGAACATTTGATGCACAATTTTAAATGCGTAAAACTTTTAAAGGAATGCAAAAAATCATTAACACCTCCTTTGTAGAACAAAACATTTAGTCTTAGAGTATCAACTTTAAAAAGTTGTTGATCAATTAACTGCAATAAAAGTAAAGTTTAATTACAAAAATCAAAATATCGAAAAAAGAATGTATGGGAATATTAAAAGCTTGTTTAACATGGATCTATTTTTAGTGAAAAAAATGGCGTGTGCAAAAAAACATTAAATGATACAATAAAAGGAATGTCAATCTGCCAAATATAGTCAATGAGTGCTTTTCCAAATTAGTACCAGCGAATATGAATTTTGTATTAGGGACAATATATGCAAAGTACATCCAACACAACTTTAGTATTTTTAGTTAGACCACCACCCATCAACATATTTCAAGAAGTTTTACCCCAGAACTCTTTCCTACAGGATCAATATAGCATTCTTAGCATGAAATAAATAAAAACTGCAATCGTAAAATGTGAAGAAAAATAAGACTAAAGAAAAATTTTTTTCAAATGGTTAACTTAATAAAATCATTATCTGTTATTCTTCTATATTACTACTGAGTTTTATCAACCGCTTTAGCTTGTACAGAGGCTGCTATATATATTTTAGCATAAAATCACTCAGAACGTTTTGTCATTTAATCGTGAATTGCTTTATTTACAGGGAATTAAAAAATTCATCTCGGCCAAAAAATGGAATTAACTCGTGAACATTTTCGTGCGATCATTTTTCACAATTTTCGGCGTGGATTATCACGACAAGAGTGCATCGATGAACTAAAATCTTTGTATGGCTATGAAGCACCATCCTATAGCACTGTAAAAACTGGTACAACGAATTCAATCGTGGCCGACGTTCGCTCAAAGACGAATTCCGTGAAGGTCGTCCAAAAACAGCCGTTGTGCCAGAAAACATCGATGCCGTACGTGAACTGATAATGCAAGACCGTAACATACCTTCAGATAGAGGCATGCCTATGTATTTCTCCCACCAGCATGCATTCGATATTGCATGAACACCTGGCCGTAAAAAAGGTTTGTTCTCGTTGGATCCCGCACAATTTGACAATCGCTCAAAAAAAGGCTCGTGTGGATTGGTGTAAAGAAATGCTGAAAAATACGATCGCGGTGCTTCAAAAGACGTTTATAAGATCGTCACAGGTGACGAATCATGATCTATGCGTATGAGCCCGAAACAAAACAGCAATCGACCGTGTGGGTCTTCCAAGACGAGCCAAATCCAACGAAAGTTGTTCGTGGAAGAAGCACTTCGAAGCAAATGGTGGCCTGTTTCTTCGGCAAAACTGGTCATGTGGCGACTGTTCCGCTTGAGCAACGTAGGACGGTCAATTCTGAGTGGTACACCACCATTTGTTTGCCTGAAGTCTTCGGAGAAATTCGAAAAACGAACAAGAGAATACGAATCATTGTGCACCATGACAATGCCAGCTCTCACACATTGGCTCAAACCAGCGCCTTTTCGACCGGCCAAAACGTCGAATTGATGGGTCATCCGCCGTACAGCCCTGACTTGGCACCCAATGACTTCTTTTTATTCCCACACATCAAGAAAATAATGCGTGGTCAAGGATTTTCGTCGCCACAAGATGCTGTTGAAGCATTCAAAAACCATGTTTTCAAGGTGTCTCAATCGGAGTGGAAAAAGTGCTTCGAAAATTGGTTTGAGCGCATGCAAAAGTATATAAATCTTGATGGAGAATATTTTCAAAAACAATAAAACCATTTTCGTCGATAAATATTCCTATTTTCATTATTGGGCCAGAAATATATATAGCAGCCCTCGTATGAGTTAAAAACAATTTTTAAATACTAAATATTATTACTATATATTGAATGCTGATATACTACATAAACGAACTCATTCAGACATTTTATTACCATACGTCATTAATACTAAAATTTTACCTGTGGCGTTTTACACAGCAGGGGCGCTAGAACATAAATTTATTTACAAAATTGCTGACTTTTCTGTTTGCTGATTTTTACATTTTAATGTTGTTTAAAGGCTACCAACGCGGGGGGTATCCGATGGGGGAGAAACCTGCATGTAGTCATATACTCAAACAAAAAGGCATCTACTGTAACGCGAGCAGAGCCCACGAAAAATCACTTTTCACTATTTACGATCATAAGCAAACAAACAAAGATGGGATGTACTTTGTGAATACTAATTTTCTGCAATTTTGCTTTCAGCAGACTTTTGCAGCGATGTAAAGTACACACCTATGTATAAAAAGTTAAGCGACAAAAACATATTTAGGAAATGTACCTAATTATCAGAAAAAAATATCAAATAACGTCGTGTAAAGATATATTGATGCTTTTTTGGCGCCTACATTCATTAAAAAAATTTAAGGCGACCTCGTCCTGTCCTTTATATGCTAAGAAAGTACAAGTATATATATATATTTAAAAAGTCATGGCGCATTTTACTCTAGCTTTTAATGCCAGTCGGAAGTGAGCTATTATCGAATCGTTTTGGGACCCGTCAAAGTCCTTATGCAGAGCTACCTATACTAGAGTCATATTTAGAAATAATTTGGCTCTGAAATGAATAATATTGTGCTTATAACGGAAATGAAAAACATAGAAGCCAGTACCCTGCAGGCTGCTGTTGCAATAAAATGTTCTCAAGTTTATAAGCTCAAAGGTAAAGAAAGCAGCATAGGCAACAAGTGCAGCCGCAGATACTTTATTTTACTTTCGCCGCGTTTGGCAATGAAAAATAAAACAATTTTGTCCCATACGTAGTGCGTTTTTAGTTTCTCGCTGATATTTTCCTTTTTATACTCTCGCAACAAAGTTGCTAAGAAGAGTATTATAGTTTTGTTCACATAACGGTTGTTTGTAAGTCCTAAAACTAAAAGAGTCAGATATAGGGTTATATATATCAAAGTGATCGGGGTGACGAGTAGAGTCGAAATCCGGATGTCTGTCTGTCCGTCCGTCCGTCTGTCCGTCCGTCTGTCCGTCCGTGCAAGCTGTAACTTGAGTAAAAATTGAGATATCATGATGAAACTTGGTACACGTATTTCTTGGCTCCATAAGAAGGTTAAGTTCGAAGATGGGCAAAATCAGCCAACTGCCACGCCCACAAAATGGCGGAAACCGAAAACCTATAAAGTGTCATAACTAAGCCATAAATAAAGATATTAAAGTAAAATTTGGCACAAAGGATCGCATTAGGGAGGGGCATATTTGACGTAATTTTTTTGGAAAAGTGGGCGTGGCCCCGCCCCCTACTAAGTTTTTCGTACGTATCTCGGAAACGACTGTAGCTATGTCAACCAAACTCTACAGAGTCGTTTTCTTCAGGCATTTCCATATACAGTTCAAAAATGGATTAGACGCCTTTTCTGTACCAACGTTTTTTTTTAATAAATTGTTATATTTATAATCATGCTTGTTCTTATTGTCCAAAATGCTTTTCTTGTCGAAGTTCGAATCTTGTCCAAAAAATATTTGCTCATAGTTGGTTGATTTGCGAAAAAATAACTGTAAATTCGAAGATTCCAGAAATGTCTATGGCAATCACGTGCGCTTGCGATTGGTCATTGAAATAGACGCACTTTATATTTCGTTGTCTTGCGTAAACAAGTGCACTTTTTGTTATTAAGAAAGTAGTAAAAATAAACAAATAAATTGTTTTCGAGCTATATTTAAAGTAATAATGGGAAAAGCTACTATTCTGAGCTTATTGGAACGTGAAAAAGTAGACTTTTTTCACTCCCAAGGACTATCCAATCGAAACATCGCCAAACAGATAAAACGCAGCTCCAGAACCGTTGATAGATATTTAAAGGATCCAGAGGAATATGGAAAAAACTTTAAAGGAAAAAAGAAAGCGCTATCTGAACGATCAGTACGCAAAATTGTTAGAATTGCTTCAAATTCGACTAAGTCTGCAGCTAAGATTAAGGAATTAGCCGTAGTAAAAGCAAGCCTTTCAACTGTTCAGCGTACAATTAGAAATGCAAAACACCTAAAGCGTTTAAAAATCAAGAAAAAACCACCTCTGAATGAACTACGCAAAGAAAAACGGCTTCGATTCGCGAAAGAATACATGACATGGACTGTTCAATCTGGCACGCGACTTAATGATTGGCGTTCAGTGGTCTTTACTGATGAAAAACGTTTTAATTTAGATGGCCCTGATGGCTTTCAATACTATTATCACGATTTGCGGAAAGATGAGTTATATTTAAGTCGCCACCATAGCCGAGAAGGTGGTGTCATGGTGTGGGGTGCCATCACGTTTTATGGAACGATTGACTTGGTTTTTATCGATCAGAAGATGAACGGCGCTCGTTTCAAAACATTGTTGGAGTCCGTTTTTCCACAATTAAGAGATCTCTTTGGACCAATTCCTTGGATTTTTCAACAAGACAATGCTCCCATTCATAACGCCCGGGTAGTAAAGTCGTTTATTTCGAGTCGTTAATGTCATGACCTGGCCACCATATTCTCCAGATCTGAACATAATTGAAAATGTTTGGGGCTGGCTAACACGGAAGGTATACGAAGGAGGAAAGCAATACGGAGATAAGGAAACATTAACTGCAGCTATTAGAGATGCTTGGAGGGAAATTTCCTTGAGCTACATAGATTCTCTGTATCATTCTATGAATGACCGGATATATGAAGTTATTACCAACAAAGGAGGAAGTACTCATTACTGAAATTATTATTTCTTTATTTCTAATAAACCAAATAGTTATAAGAACTACAAATTTAAGTTAAAAAAAAAATTCTTTTCTTATAAAAAATTTAAAAGCGTATGTGCGTCTATTCTAATGACCAAGAAAAAGGCACCTTTTTTGAGTTACTTTAAGAAAATGTTTGAAAAACACAATTTTGTTAAGCGTGAATAAATATTTGAATACTATATTTATATTATCATTAATTTATCCATGTTTTTGCATTTCAACTTTTTTTCAATCATCATTAAAATAATAAATATTTAAACAATTGTAATGCAATTAAACGTGCGTCTAACCTATTGACCATCAGTGTATATTAAGATTGAGGTATTGCACAAAATTAATTCTCAATATCATTGTATATTTTTGTTTTTTAAGTTTCTAAGGTCTTATTGCCATATTAGTTAGTCTTAAATATTGAATTCAGGAATATTATATTATCTACGGTTTTGGGTGCAAGTCGATTTCTTTTATCAGTTATTAAATTGCCTGCCAAGGAAAATACACGTTCAGACGCCGCACTACTTGCAGGTAGGTACCTACTCCGCGTAGGTATAAACTTCAGGGACTCATCTACCTAAGCTCTCCAATTTCTAGAATGTAAGATAAAGCTTAAGAAAATAATTGAATAAAAGGATAAGAAATAAAGAAGTTTCAGTTTTGTAGTCATTACAATCACGCGTTTCGTTCCTTTTAAAACCCACCCGCGTAGGTATAAAATATATTTTGAATAGGCACGGAATTCGTGAATATATTCATGAATAAACAATGATTCACTTATTAGTGAATGTATTCATGAGCCTTTCAACTCATCTAATAGTATGCAACGAATAGCTCAGACAATTGTATACAGAGAAGCAAGCCAAGCCAAGTGTGAGCGCTAAGTGATTGTGAGACATATTCACACTCATTATTACAGAGGCAAGCCATGTGATTGGGAGAAGATAATATTTTTAGTGAGAGCAAGTGTGAGTGAATATTGGGGGTGATTTATGAATATGAGAGTGTATTCATAAGCCAAGTATTCACTGCAGATCACTGAAACCTACTACAACATTCACAGCGATTCCGCACACGACATTGTTAGACAGATGGCGCTCATATTAGGTTGTTAAAAAAGTCTTGCGGCATTTTCGCTAGTTGGCGCTGAAAGCGCGTAGTTCTAGTTTTATTCGTCGCATCGGGCCATGCTATACCTTGTTGGAAAGCTCATTTCACGCGCTAAGACGTGTTTGATTGATTGTCGTTTCTTTTAAGTCGTTCGTGAGTTATAGCGTCGTAAACATGGAGCAAAATAAAGAGAAAATACGGCATATTTTACAGTACTACTACGATAAAGGCAAAAATGCATCTCAAGCCGCCAATAAAATTTGTGCAGTTTATGGACCCGATACAGTTTCCATTTCCACCGCACAACTATGGTTTCAACGTTTTCGTTCTGGTGTAGAGGTGGTCGAAGATGCGCACGCTCCGGAAGGCCTCTCGTCGAAAATTGCGATAAAATCGCTGAATTGGTCGAAAGAGACCAGCATAGTAGCAGACGTAGCATCGGTCAAGAGCTGGGCATGAGTCATCAAAAATTCATTTCAATTTCAATAAAAAAAAAATTCAATAAAAATACCGCAAGACTTTTTTGACAATCCAATATTTGGCGTAGCCATTAAGAACAGTACTTTCAACTTAGCAATATACATTTTTTGGAAATATTATTTACACGGGGTCCACAATTATCGCAAATATTTTGGAAAATTGGGACTGTTGGCTGGAATTTTTTCGAACCAACCCTGGCAGTGTTTTGAGCCAAGTGATTGTTTAGACATAATGGTAAATCGCTTTTGCATAATAAATATTTTATTTGCACTTGTCCCACATATTAAAAAAAAAAACACTGTTTATATAAATCCAGTAACTGGGCAGAAAGGTTTCGTCATATTCATTGCTCTCTTACGCATATTTCTCCTGATTTAATATTTGATTGCTCTTTGTGGTGGTTTGCAGGTGCTTCATTAATAGGTTCATTTTCCTGGAAAATTTTTAAATTAAATTGGTGCAAGCAGATTAATTGAGAAAGCCACACAATTTGATAAGATCATTAGGTCGTATTAAATTACAAAGTGGAAAATAATATTATTATATAAAGCCTCTTGATATTTTTATGATTAATTTTTTAAATACATTTCTTAATGAATTGGTTCTTTAAGACATATTTGGAATATATTTTTTTCAGCAAATATTTTTGCATTTTTCCTGTACAATAAAACCAAGCGCACTCTGGAGAGAACGGAACTTTACATTTGGCCTCATACGATAAATTTGAATATTAAATCACATTTAGTTGACTGAGCATCAAACGGTAAATTATAAGACGTATGTTAAAGAACGCAACATAAATATATTTACATTTGATATGTTATACGTAAGTATGTTGCTTTGTTGGTAAAATTGCATCACAATAAGAGCAAAGTCATAATCAAAATCAGTATGCACGAACGATGATTTTGCTATCAAAGAAAATCAGGATGGTCGATATAATACTTTTTTGGTGTATTCAGCACCTTGTGCCTACAGCTCTGGGGTTTGTTCTAACATGTAAACATATTGTGTCCAAGTACCCGCCGTCTGTCTAACGCTCATTTCTCATCTTTCCGCTACTGCAAGCGCCTGCTGAAAGCGGAACAGCACAAACACGTAAACACGTATAAAAGTTTAAAGAGCAATTCAGAAGTTCATGGATAGACAAGGAAGAGAAATGAATAAATGCGAAGTAAACAAAGAAAAAAATAAAAAGTGATGAAGTGATAAATGTAGATGTATTCACATACAAGTGAAGATATCGCACAATTCTCAACTTTATGTTTGTCAAGCAGATGTGTAGTTTTGTGTACAATAATTTAAAATATCGCTGTCAAGAGTGCGATTTGCCTAGATTTCTTGGGTGGGTAAAACTAGCTGTCTTCGATTAGTAAGCTTTTTGCCCGCTTCAGTTTACAATTGTTTTTGCTAATAAACAGTTGGTTCCTCATTATCACTACAGAAGTAGATTAACAGTTTACCCTTTATTTACCAGTAATGCATGTGACCAAGTTAGCATTTACTCGTTTATATACTTGGAAAGCTATTTTGGTTATTAATGCAGAACACTTTCATATACTATTAACATAAAATATTTTCAATTACAACTCGCAGCTCGCCTTCTAAAAAGCCGCCTGATCACAATAAAAATTCACATGGCCTTTGTTGTTTGCCTCTTATAGGTGTATAAAGTGATTTTTACACCATCTGCCACATTACTTTGTGCAAAAATTTATTTGTATGTATGACTACTTGCACATATTTCCGTACTTAGTTACCCCCCGTCACGTGCTCACCTGTCTGGTTAGCACGTTTCCATTTGTTTGGCCGACTGTGAACACGTAAAAATATTTACGCAAATCAGCAAATAGAGTCGGCAATTTCGTAAATAAATTTATTTTGCAGCGCGCTTACAGTGCGAAACACCATGGGTGGAATTTAAATGGTAATTGTACATGGTAATAACGTTGCTGCATAGATAATTTTCTGTTTTTATAAAAAATTTTGGATTTTTGTAATAATCAAAATCCAGAAATTTGTTTCAGTTTTTAAATTTTAGAATATTAACTTAAAATAATCGAAAATTTAATTGAGAAACTACTAACAATCACTGGATGTACATATTTCAAATAAAATAAATTGAATGAAATATGATTAACCATGAAAAATCTATGTGCATTGATATATGAAAGTCAAGTTTTACGTTTTGTCAAAATATTTCTGTTATTATTTTATATATATGTATTATGTTATAGAGCCCAAATGTTACTCATACGCACAAGCCCACTGGAAAGAACTCTTATTAACCTTACACAGAATATTTGGGTGGAGTTACATTACAATGAAAATTCAGAGGAAAATGTATGCCACTTCTAAGAGAAAATTACATACTTTATTCAAAACATATTGTCCTGGGTATATTCCTTCAGTTTTCAGTATACTCACTTTTGGTTGGAGAAAACCGAATAGATACAGATCTACCGTTATCAATAAATTAAATTGCAAACCTCAAACAAAACAAATTTTTTCTTGCATTTTATTTTACTATAATATGCTGCGCCATTTCTTGTTGCCAAAGCATTTGAGTTAAAACATACTAAAAAACAATATATATATATATCTAGAATGCTGTCATAAATAATCTAATTTATGACTGCTATATCATTCATTTCATTTACTTATTTTGCCATGTATTTATATATTTGACTCCGAACCAGCTGTGAAATTATTTGGCTAATAAACAGCAAACATCTGTTACTGACAAAGTGCCACATTTATTAACATAGATATCCCTTTGAGAAAATGTGCACGAAATATGAGAGTGTAACATAAATGAAAGGCAGTTATTTGTGTAGGAACATATTAACGTTACAAAATCAGAGACACAGTTCTAGTTAAATATTCTGCAAGGGAACTCCATTATTGGCCTCATAAATTATCTAAATGGTTTAAACAACATTGTGGGTAAGATCTTTCAAGGGTCCGTTTGTCAACAGTAATTAAAACATAATTAGTATCTTGTGAAGTGACACTTCTCTCCGTATTGTCGCATCCGTTTCGTTTGTACTGTTACTATTATCTGCTATAAACGGCCAATCATAATTTAATTACTACACTTCTTTTAATAAACAATAGTATCTGTCCAAATATGGCTTTTTCTGCTATTTATACAATTTTTGATGTACACCAGAATAGGAAAACACATTGCCTAAAAAATTGACGTTACGTTACCGTGACGGAAATAATGTTTGTATTCAAACTTGTATATTTCATTTATAAAAATGTCAGTGCAGTGCAAATCTAAACTTCATAGTTTTACCGTGACTCATATAAATGTTTATTATGAACGATTTACAACAAAATTTGTTTAAATGAAAATTCAATTACTTAAAGGGTGAGTAAAGCATTATTCGCTCAATATAAAACCAGATATTTTTAACGAGGAAAGTTTGGCTTTTTCCTCTTAAACATTGTAGCAATTTTTTTTTTTTTCAATACGTTTTCAACATTTATAACAGTTTGTGATTATATACTTTCTGATTGCCGTTCAGGCAAGTCTTGCTGAAGACTGCACTTTGTGCATTTCAAGACGTTTTCAAGAATTGGAACTGTTTCAAACCACAAGCTGGCGGATTTTGAGAAACGATTTAAGCCTGCATCCTTATAAAACTGTTCTCACTCAAGAACTGAAGTCATTAGACCACCGTAGTTTAGAAGAGTGCAACTGAAAAGCAGTTCTAGTGCCAATAAAAATTGAAAATTATTTTTCTAAAGACTCTTCTTATATGATATGCGGTTATTTAGAAAAAGAAATTTAAGCGATAATAAATATGTTAGCTAAATTTTTTTATTGCTGTATGTAAACTCGGGTTTTTGAAGCGAAAGCTTTACATATATGATATTTTTATCTTACGAAAAAAGTAAGGCAATTATTCGCAACAAATTACATACATATATCAACTTATCTCGCTTTTGATACGATAATTGCTAGATTTTCATTTTCAGTCATTAAAACTTTATTTGCGACTTAAAAGTAAACAATGTATTAATATGTATTTGGAATAATTGTGTCATCTTTTGAAACCGAAATCGTCAATTTGGTAAATTATTATGAAAACATTTTCGTACATTCAGACATCTACACTTTAGTATACAAACTTAATATGACTATACAGCTATACTATATACCATAGCACCGTTAAATATTTATGCATAATTAAGTATTAAACGAACCATTTTTATAAAGCTTTAAGCATCTTCTAATTTCTGAGTCGCCTCCCTGATATTATTACTCTTGTTGTTACAGCGTAATCACTGACAAATTTGTGGTCAAAATATATTGTGGTTGTGATTAGTTCAATGACGAGCGGGAAGAGAAAGAGCAGAGTAATTGGTAAACCACAAAATATCAAACAAATATGAAAAAGGGAGAACAAGTGAGAGAACATCACCTGACATTTATCGTAATTATTTTAGCAGAACTTATAATTATTATCATTAATAGAAAACAACCCAATCGTACAGGCTAGCCAACAGTTAGAAACAGGAAATTGCGGTCAACAGGCGCTGGATGGTGTTTACCTAACAAAGTAAATATATCCGGCAGGCAAACAATGCGTACTTCCCTTGATATTACTCTTTACGGTTTTTAACTTGTCTAGGAAGATGGCTGTCATAGTGCTAAATGGGGATACTGGTTGTACACAGAACATTGTACAAAAATTGTATGTAATATAAGGCAAAAAATGTTATTGTGTGTACAAATGAGAAACATATATACGCAATCAAGAAGAATTGTTGTACTGTGTCAGAGTTGTGGAAATTTATTTTCATATATGACAATTATTTTATGCGTATTAAAAAAATGTTCTGATTCAACATAAGCTAACCCGCAGCACTATGTGATGTCCTATTAGAACCTCTTTAGCAGATTTTCGTAGGGAAGATTTAAAAAAAAAGCTTCCATATAGCGATAGAGAATGGCGTTAAAGTGTTCTCTCCAAATTGGAACTAAATATCTGTTCCTTCGAGAGTTAAACCGTTTTGAAAAGCAACATTCTGAGAAAAACGCGTTTAAAGATTGCCAAAGTACATAGATCATAAATCAATGTTATATTGACAGATTTCTTCGACTATCGAAAAAATATTTCTAAATTGATTTAGCAAGCGTTAAAGAACTGTAAAAAATCTATGTAAATGCTGTATGCAGTAATTGAATTACAAGTAATCCGTCCAATTAGTGTCAAATATTTGGTCGTTCATTGGGGCGCATAACTTATTAGGCATCGTTAGTTTGATCCGTGCAAGAACTACCGTGCTACTCGCACGCCTTGTAGCATATGCGTTTACGTAAGCAATAATGTTTTTAAAAAAACCATAAATCCGGTTTCGAAAATGATTTTTATTTATTTTAAAGTACAAAATGTGTGAAAATAATCATCAATTCAGGAGCAATTCACTTTTGCTCGATATGACCACCTTTTGCCTTAACTATGGCCTTGAGACGGTCGAAAAACAAATCGCAAGCTGCCCGAATGTGTCTTTCCGGTATTTTAGCCCACTCACGGACAATGGCTTTCTCCAACATCTCGAGACTGGTGCCATTGTGTGGTCGTAATGAAGTTCGGAAAGTTGTTTTTCAGCCATTCTTGGTTCACTCGCGCTTTGTGAGGCGGTGCTGAGTCTTGTTGAAACGTTCATGGTTTGCGACCGAAATGTTTGTTTGCCCACGGCTTCAAAACAGCCTCCAGAACACTTTCCCGATAATATGTCGCATTTACTTTGACGCCAGGCTCGATGAAAACAGTTGGAGAGCGCCCATCTGCGGTGACAGCGGCCCAGACCATTATTTGTGGCGGGTGCTGCCTCCTGGTGGCCCCGATGACTTAGATTCTCGTATGAACGGTCGGTCAAGTAAACCCTATTGTTTTGAGAGTTTACGAATTGCTCAATCGGAAAAATTTTTTCTTCAGAAAACACAATGTTCGGAATTTGACCGCTTTCGGCCAAGCGAAGCAACTGCTTCGTTCTCTCAAGTCTTACTTGTTGCTGCTTCGGTGTGAGATCATAGGCCTTTTGGAACTTGCAAGGCTTTACCTTGAGCTCATTTTTCAATATGCGTCGGATGCTGCGGTAGGATATTTTCAGTTCTTTAGCCATTTGATTGGCACTTCGTCGTGGATTTCGCTCAAGTCGCTTCTTCACTTTCCGAACCATCTCACGTGACGTTGCAGTCTTTTGATGACCACCTCCATGGCGTTTTGCGATGCTACCAGTATCATTGTAACGAGTGATGGTGCGACAAACAAAAACTTTATTCACATTAAGGTGTTTGAGCTCACGAACAATTGCTGGCTGTGATTTTCCAGCTAAATATAAAACAATCACACTATTACGTTTGAATTCCATCGCTGATCACTTTTTTTGCGTTCACTTTTGGCAAAACGTTTTTGCACACTTGTGAACAATACTCCGAACTATCCTTCAGCAAATTTATAAAGAGCTGATTCTAGTGCGACAGCAGCGCGAACGGTCTGAAATTGGTGCCGTTGGTGGTTGGTTCGAGTGCCGAACGCTGTAAGAATATAAATCGCTTGTTACCACAGATGATTTTTCAGCGCCTTTGACCTTGTTTCGGCTGTTTTTTTCTCTTCCATTCCGCTGATTGTTGATTTGTTTGCATGGTATGCTCATACACCCATCTCTCATCGGCAGGTATAATGCTCTCCATGAATGTGGGATCGGAATTCTCAGGATTAAGCATGTCCAAAGAGACCTATTTACATCACTATTTTTGAGAACGATTCAGCTTTATCGGGAGTCGAGCAAGAACACGTTTCATACTTAAAATATCCACCAAAATTATTCAAACGGACTCGGGAGATTTCTCCAACATTTGCCTGACGATTTTCAAGCACCATATTCCGCACAATTTTAATATTTTCATCAGTTGAAGAAGTCGAATTTCGTCCAAAACGAGGCAGTGATTCCGCACACGAAATTTGGTTAGAAATACAAAATTTGAGACAAATTCTTTGTTCGATATATAACATATCATAACTTCTATATAATTAATAGCTCTCTCTTTAAGTTTGTTTATGAAGTTGGTCTTTAACAGTTAAATATCAGAAGCGAAATATTAGAAAAGAAGAAGACAGCAAACATATCGGTACACAGTGCAGTAAATCTTGTCCTCTATCCCTGTCCTCACGAACAGACGAGTAGCTGGCATAACACCAACCAACAAAGCTATGAAACTTTTAACTCTTACCACAGCAAACAGCTGTTAGGTTGTACGAACTCTGGGCGCTAGTTCAATTCACCTTTAACCCAAACGTTTAATAGCACGGCTCGAGGAAAACCAACGTATGTATATTAAACAAGCACAAGGAACTGCATAAGGCGTTAAAATTTAAGGAGCCAATTAACGAAAGTTACTTGAAAAAAGCGCCGATTTGGTTATCCATGACATGAAAGCGGCAAACTGGTATATATAAGTATTCTACTATAAGCAAAAAATGGACTTTGTACATAATTTTAATATTTTTAATTTTTTCTTCAAAATCAACTCGTAAAGTTATCCTTCTTGGTTCCAACATAATTGTTAAAGTCCATTTCCGGTATAGCTTTTAATATTCGTAACGATTCACACAACACTCAAATAGTATTCCTTGTTGACAGTTTGGCAAGTCCGAACGACTTGCCTTTTTCTGATTCAGCTCACCTTTGCCACGATATTAGGCCGATTGATTGTCGGTTTCTGGGTCAGAATAATACGTTTTATGACATCCTGGTAGTCGCAAAATATTGTTTCACTTACGTTAACGTGACGCTGTTTTTCAAAGAAATTGAGTGATTTTGGAACAATCTTACTTTTACTTTTCTGAAGCCCAACTGATATTTTAAAATGGTTTTCACTGATACTTCTAATATGACAACGATGTAAGAAAGATCCCTGACTGGTAATTGTCCATTCTCAAGCACCTATTTCTTTAGTTTATTGACGTGTTGATCATCAGTTGATGTTGATGGCTGTCCTGAATATGATTCATCATCAACACATTGTCGACCCTCTTTGAATAATTTGTACCAATCAAAAATAGTTGTTCGCGGCAAACAATTATTTCTGATGGCCTTTTCGACATTCTGAACGTTCTGGCACCAGAAACTTGATATCACACACAAAATTTAATGGAACTTACACTCATCGTATAAATCGTCGAATGCACTTTATGTACTTCTGAAACGCGACCGTATACTAAACACTAATGACAGTCATACCACCTTAGAAAAAATATTTCAAAGTATTTTTCACGCAAACTTAAAGTATCTTACTTTTTATGACAGTAGTATATAAACTGTAAGTTGGCACATTTTTGAATATATATATATGGTTGCATTTGAAATTATGTTTTAATTGGTTACAAATTTTTCCACATAATTCCAACATTAGCTTCATTATTTCTCATGTCTATCAAGTATTGTTGTCACCTATTCAAAAACTTATAACTTGCTAGCTTGAAGTCATGTCTTAGGACTTAAATTAGTTTTGAAAAATTACGCTACTATCTGGAGTAGTTTATTATGAAATTAAGCTATATAAAGGACAATAAAAAAGATCGTCACATATTAAAGACTTATATTAAGTTGTCAAAAAGTTTTGCGTATTTTCGCTATTTTGCTGAAAGCGCCAGTTCTAGTTTTAATCGTCGCATCGGGTCATGCTATACCTTTGTGGAAAGCTCATTTCACGCGCTAACAAGTGTTTGATTGATTGTCGTTTCTTTTAAGTCGTTCGAGAGTTATAGCGTCGCAAACATGGAGCAAAATAAAGAGAAAAATACGGCATATTTTGAGTACTACTACGATGGCAAAAATGCATCTCAAGCCTTAAAATTTGTGCAGTTTATGGAAAATTTATGCACAATATGGTTTCAACGTTTTCGTTTGGTGTATGAAATTAAGGCTGTCGTCGAAAATAAAAATCGCTGAATTGGTCGAAAGAGACCGGCATAGTAAAAATCGGTCAAGAGCTGGGCATGAGTCATCAAAAATTCATTTCACAATATAAAAAAATATAAAAATACCGCAAGAAAACCCATTATAAACAAAAAAATAATAAAGCGTGCTGCAGCTAGAGAGTTTGCATGCCCATCAATCTAATTATCGTCACCACCATTAACTGCAACATTCTACTAATTATTCCAATCATGTAAATTATCTGCCACGTAACCGTCACGACCATTCCGCAAAAAGTGGAGTGACTACAATACATCTACCATCAGCTTTCAATCAAATAGCAAGCAAATGTAAACAACACATCAACGATCAACAGCCAACAGACGTTGAGTGGCTGTCGTGCGATGAATGGATAAGCTAAAAAGTCCATTTCCCCTATTAACGCCTCCTGCAGCGCCTACAAGCATGTTACTGTCAAAAACGTGAATCGCCTATAAATTTTATACATTCTAGCAACCAAGTTAAGTTAACAGCTTGTCATGTGACTGCCTACCAGCTGAACACATTGTCAAATTCGCTACAATTTAAGTTTATGGTTTGTAGGAACGTGAAAGACGTTAGTCAGCAGTGTGAGCAACATGTGCTGAATGTATGTTACCAATCAATTGTTGTCTGTTACTCATCGGCATCATGTTCAAATCGGGAAATTTGTTGTCATCAGGAAAAATTTAGTCGACTCCCTCAAAAAGTTTGCTAACTGTTTACAACCAGTATTTACTATCATATAACGGCAATTACTAGAAACTGATATGTAATCTATAAGTAAATAAGAAACATGAAACTTTAATTATTCCACTGCCATAAAATAGTAAATGTCTTTGTCATTTTGCTACAAATTCCAAAAGCTTATCAGTTTGTAAACTTTTAACCGCTTTTAACTCCAGAAAATATAACTTAAAATTTTGAAAATAAGTTTCATATTTCCTGCAGAGTCTTGTTCTCTCTTAATAAACGCATAATATTGTATGCAAGTATAACTTTACACAACTGATTTATTGCCATGTCATTGTGAAGTTTTTAGATTTATTTATTGCTTCTGGAAATTAAAAGTCTTCGATTGATAAATTATTAATTTCACAAAATAATGGGCAAAACAAACAAACACTACAAAACACTAACCGAACTAACGTTCAAGATGCTGAAGTCGAGATAATTGGATGCTCCAAAGAACTTATTCAAACACTGTATTTATGTGGCCACTAATACAATGATGAGGTTCGAATAGCAATTAACCACCTGAAGACCAACAAAGGGGCAGGGGCCAATGCATTTCCGGCTGAGCTATTCAAATACGGTGGCGAAAAACTGATAAGGAGCATGCATCAGCTTCTTTGTAAAATATGGTCGGATGAAAGCATGCCCAACGATTGGAATTTAAGTGTGCTCTGCCCAATCCACAAAAAGGAGACCACACAATCTGCGCCAACTACCGTCGGATAAGTCTCCTCAACATCGCATATAAGGTTCTATCGAGCGTATTGTGTGAAAGATTAAAGCCCACCGTTAACAAAGTGATTGGACCTTATCAGTGTGGCCTTGAAAATCTACAAGTGACCAGATATTCACTATGCGCCAAATCTTGGAAAAGACCCGTGAAAAGAGTATCGACACCTCCTCCAGCATGAAAAGGAGTTGTCTTTATGGTCTATGTCTTATGTCTTCACTAATATGGCTGTGGAAACTGACGTTGGGCAATGCCAAAGATTCGTTACGATGTGGAAGGACCTCTCCGCGCCGATCGATACCAAACGAGGTTTCAGACAACGCAACTCCCTATCATGCGACTTCTTCAATCTACTCCTGGAGAAAATAATTCGAGGTGCAGAGCTGAATAGAGAATGCAAAACATTCTACAAGAGTATAAAATTGCTGGCGTACGCCTGATTCTGATTTCTCCAGGTTGTACAAAGAAATGAAGAAAATGGGTCTGGTAAGAAACGAGGGCAAGACGAAATATCTCCTGTCATCAAACTAACAGTCGTCACACTCACGGCTAAGCTCCCACATCACTTCGGTATAAACAAAATTTTGCAGCTTAAAAACTCACTGAAAAGTCGTGAAAGGCTAAAAAATTGGTAAAAGTATCAACATTTTCATACATCTTTTGTTTTAATATGTGCCTTTTTTCAAATTACTTATATAGACTTTTATATGATAAATACGTTTTTATGCACCAATCTTGGTTTTGAACACTACAATATTCAAACCAACGTACTCGAAGAAGGCATAGTAGAGAATCATAATTAAAATACTACATATATTATTATTTTGAGCAAACAATGTTTTTCTGAAAGCGAAAATTTTAAGAAATTATGCCAAATATAACATAAGACTTATAATGCGAATGCCTGTAGATATGCAAAAAGGTGTAAATAATGTGTAAAATAAATTATCACGAGCTTGTATTACACGTGAACCTCCCGGACGCTGACACTAATTTGTTTTTAAATGCGTTTTTAATTAATATAAAATATATTTCTTTAAGTTGGTTTTCAATTAAATTTTTAAAAAAAAAAACCCGTTTTATTTGCTATGGAAGGTTGGACGATGACAAATTTTGGCGTTAGTTTATTTTAGGGAAATGTTTTGGAATGCAGACCGGCTATTGTTTAAAACAAAATAAACCCATGAGAGGAGTGATCTTTATGCTTAAGTGGTACGGTACCGTATTCGATGGAACGTTGGGGCGATTAGCTTTGTTTTTTGAAAGCATACTGACATATGCATAAATACGTTTTTACATTCTTGGCTTTGAACAAAACAATATTCAAACCAACGTACTCGAAGAAGGCATAGTAGAGAATCATAAATAAAATACTACATACATATATTATTATTTTGAGCAAACAATGTTTTTCTGAAAGCGAAAATTTTAAGAAATTATGCGAAATATAACATAAGACTTATAATGCGAATGCCTGTAGATATGCAAAAAGGTGTAATTAATATGTAAAATAAATTATCACGAGCTTGTATTACACGTGAACCTCTCGGACGCTGACACTAATTTGTTTTTAAATTCGTTTTTAATTAATATAAAAAATCGATAGTTATATTTTTCTATAAGATGGTTTGCAATTAAATTTCTGGAAGGTTTTTGACTTAAGGCGTTAGTTTATTAAAATGTGCTTAAATTTATTTTTATGCTTAATATACTATAGACAAAAAAGTTGGGGCGATTAGCTTTGTTTTAAAAAGCATCTGACAGCATAACCTTAAATACATTCAGCATGTTTTAAATTTCTTTAATTCCCAATTGTATTCCGTCAATTATACAGCGCCAAGCCGTAAATGGAGTGCTTGGTCGCTGACCCAACAGCTAACTGTATATATGTTTACAAAAAAAAAAGAAAGCAATAGGTTGATTTTTCATATGCCTAAGCATATTGCTTTTATATTTTCTTGAACTTTCGACTAAAATTATCTTTTCATTAAAACTGAAATGACACAGCTGCATTGAATGTTGCTTCAAACGAATCAGCGACATTTTTATTGCCTTTTGAGATTTTTGTTACCCTGTACAAAGTCTTAAAACTGCGGCAAGGTCAAACCACGGCAAGTGGACCCCGAAAATTTCGCTAAATCTCCAATTTAGAAAATTACCACATTCATTCAAACATGAACATGTCCATGGATCATGAAAAAAGCATTACATAACTCAACTTAAAAACAAAACTATTTAACGTTGGGAATAAGTACCCATATGTGCATGTAAGCTAAGATTTAGTTGAATAATGTACTTAAAAACAATAAACACATACAAGTCCACGAATTTATTAAGGCAGATAAACAACAGCATGGTACGAAGCAAAATAATATTTGCATAATTTCTTAAATTATTTATTGCATAATATATTTTATGTGGCCGATAAGCATATTCTGTGGTAACACATCATTTTTGCTATAATACAAACAAAATATGATTATTTACGTAAACACGTGCGGGGTGTACGGTGCGTATGAGTAACGCGGTAGTTTAACAGTAGTCTCATATAGGGACAAACCTACGATTCTATGCATTCATAATTAGTGACCAAATGTTTGATATTAGTAATGAATATGAATAATTTTATTTTATATATTAGGTGCCACTACCTTTGTATACTTAAATTTGTCAATAAATGAATGAATACAGGAATAATTTCGTATAGCGCATATGGCATATTAATGCCTTAATTTTTGTGAATTTTGGTGAGTGCACTCAATTAAATTATAATTAATATTGTACAAATAATGTAGTCTCAGAGAATCGCAGGACACTCAGTAGCTACAATAATAGTTAGTTTTGACTTTAGCTCATATATGTACATACATATGCATAGTTCACTTAAGTGGTGAATAATTGATATAAGACACCAAAACACACCTTAAACAAATTATATAATTAGGCTCCAATAGTTTCAGTAATGCATTTAAGTATATATGCATACAAGCACTCAAGGACAGAGATGCCGACACATATTGCGGAATGTATAAGTAGTCATCGTTTATGATTGCAATAAATTCAATCTCAGCAACCAATTAATTTAGGATTTTATATCATTTACCGATACGAAACTATATATTACTTTTGAATATTATTGTGTTAATTATCAATATTTCATAGTTATGAAGTTAAATTATAAGGTATTATTATACATACTAATATAATTTAATTAAGTTATATTTAATGATTATATTTTACTTCCTTTGTCTTTTGACAACACATCATATACCAAAGTGGTAAAATTATAAGCTAGAGAAGATACAATAATATAACTGCTAATGAATTAAAATATATTATATTTTTTCATTTATTATTAAAAGTATTATTATTATTTATGAGACACATTATAAAATACTATATCTAACAAAGTGCCGCTACGGCTTTAAGGCCTATCTTATTAGTAAGTTTAATATTGTTACAATTGGTTCATTACTCTAAATTGTTCAATTCAATTGTAAATTAGATTAATATTTTTTTAGTTAATCTGTAAAAATCTGTAGGGTTGATTTAGTTGAAATATATTCAAGATGTGTTCGCATTCGCATCTTTGCTGCTGATCAATTATTCATGCGTAAGCTTCGTGGTTTTGGCGTATTTGTTGGATATATAGCGCTTAGACCATTTACATGAAATTTTGGGTATCGATGGTGGAAATTTTTCCAATCAGCTGCTTTTTTTTGTTGTGTAAATTGGGATATGTGGAGTTCGATGTCCTTTTCGGACGAAAGTGTGAAATAGATTGAGTCTGACTGGCCCATGCAATTCCCTGTTTTAATATATTTTTAAGTTCGTTTCACGTAATTTCTTGATGACTTGGCTTCCAGAAATTGCAACAATTATTCTACGAAGTTGAGCGTTTAAGTTGTTATGACAGCAAAGAAGGTATATTTGGCATAACGTTCGGCAAATTCAGCATCCATGATGAAACATCCTCAAATGGGTTGAGGCTGATCAACTTCGCCGAGGCCCGAAATATGGTTATGTGTAATACAAGATTCCAGGATAGAAAAAATCATCAAGCTACCTGGCTGTTTCCGAATCGAAAAACCACCAACCAGATCCATCATGTTGAGATAGACGGTAGGCACGTCTCCAGTGTTCTAGACGTGCGTACGCTCCGAGGTCCTGACATTGACTCGAACCACTATCTTGTTGCAGCAAAGATCCGTACCCGCTTCTGCGCAGCAACAAACAGATATAAAGAAGGAAGGTTCGACGTCGAAAAGCTGCAATCACAACAGATAGCCGAACGCTTTTCTACTCGCCTTGCACTCCTGCTTTTTGAAGCACTCGTCAACCACTCGGTATAAGGGAACTGCGGGACGGCATTTCAAACACCTTACGTACAGCTGCAACCGAAACCATTGGTTTTCGTAAAAAGCAAAAGTACAGCTGATACGACGAGGAGTGCCGTATCGCAGCAGAGAGAAAACAGGCTGCCTACCTCGCAACGTTACCATCGACCACAACACGTGCGGGATGGGATAGATACCGAAAATTGAAGAGAGAAGCGAAACGCATTTGCAGACAGAAAAAGAAAGAGGCTGAAATCCGTGAAAACGAAGAGCTTGATGAGAAAATTCTACGAAAACATGCAGCGACTAACAGAAGGTTTCAAGACCGGAGCATGCTCTTGTAGAACCTCCAAAGGTGATCTAGTGACCGATGTCCAGAGCATATTTAAATTATGGAGGGATCACTGCTCCAGCCTGCTGAATGGCAGTGAACGCACAACGCCAGGAGATAGTGAACCCGATTCCCAAATCGATGACAAGCAGATGTTCCTTTACCTGTCTTAAAACAACAAAGCGGCAGGAGGCCGATAAATTGCCGGCCCAGTTATTCAAACACGGTGGCGAAAAACTGATAAAGAGCATGCATCAGCTTCTTTGTAGAATATGGTCGGACGAAAGCATGCCCGACGATTGGAATTTAAGTGTGCTCTGCCCAATCCACAAAATGAGAGACCTCACAATCTGCGCCAACTACAGTTTGATAAGTCTCCTAAACATCGCGTACAATTTAACAATCTGATTAAAGGATTACATGGGGTAAAAAATAACACTTTTTCAATATATTTTTTTTTCATGTAAAAAATAAAATATTTCATTCAAACTTTTAATTATTCGAGAGATATATACTTTCTTAGATTTGTTAAAATTTGAAAAGAAAATATTCAATTTCGGCTATTACAACGTTACTTTCGGGCTATCCTTCAGAAAAAGGTGCACCAAAAGTGAAAAGAAAACAGAACTTGTTAACGCATCAAAAATAACACTTAAAAAATAAAAAAAAAAAATTTCAAGAACTTGGCTTCGATCATTCAGTTTGTTAGGCAGATGCATGATATAGATATCCGATCCGAACAATTTCTTCGGAGATTTCATTGTTGCTTTAGGTAAGGATCCATGCCAAATTTCGTGAAGATGTCTGATCAAAAAAAGAAAAGTTTTCCATACAAGAAATTAATTCGGACTGTTTAGTTTGTATGACAACTATATGATATAGCGGGCTGATATCGGCGGTTCCGGCAAATAAGTAGGTTTTGAGAGACTAGTTCGCGTGTTAACAGACAGACGGATGACAGACAGGCAGACAGACGGACATGGCTAAACCGACTTAGCACGTTACTCAGATCATTGGTTCATATATTTTATAAGGTCTCAGACGTTTCCTTCTTGGTGTTACAAATTTTTGTCGCAAACTTCTCACATAAATGAGAAAATCTGAAGTTTAAGTCTTTCATAATTTACAGTAACCTGAAAACATGAAACTATCATACGCATCATATGTGCCAAGTTAAGAGAGTTGATGAAGATAAAAACTTGGGATTACGTCTATCGATTAACACATTTGATGTCTTCACTTACCGCTTTTCCCCAGGGTGTTTCAAGGAAAGTTTAATAATACCAAAGCTAATCAACTCTTTATATCCACTGATGAATCATAGCGTTTCTCCAATACTTTCATCGCGTGATTAGTATGTAGGTAGTGAACCTACTGCCTGTCAGTTTTGTTCTAACAAACATTCAGTTTTGTTTTGGTTTGACGGATGATTTATTCGACTATTTGTAGTTAATGTTTGACCATATGTCAAATTGATAGTGTATCTACATATAGTACGAAACAGCGTGGAAATACATATGTAAGCATGTTCTTCGCAGATTGTTGAGTCTCGCGCAAAATACATTTGCCATTAATTTCAAAAAGTAGGAGGCGTTGATAGACCAAATGATTTATGGCTAAGTAGATTAGTGAATATTAACAATGGCGGGTATGAGCCAGATATAAATGAATTAATAGAAGAATACAATATTTATATTTTTGACATTAAAGTGCTAGTTTGCTTGTGCTTAAGCTAAATTATATTCATACAAGCCGAAGAAAAATTATGATCTTAACGAAAGAATAGGTGGACTGCATAGATATTATTTAAATATCGCTTTTGTGAGTTAATATTTTCTAATAGTTAACAACCAAAGAATACGTACTCTGCACCAGTAAAAATCTTGCGTTCATTTTGAGTCCTGTACCTACCATTTTTAAGTCAAATAGCCGAATTATCTACTTACTTTTAAAAGTTTACATATTTTTCAACACAAATTCAAAAGTCGTTTTAGCAAACGAAAACTATCGGACAAAGTATAGCGATATACACACTAAAGAACAGTAATGGGATAACCAAAGCTTAGTATTATATGAGGTCCGTATAGAAAATAGGGATAATTTTAAATATAAAATTCACGGCTTTTGAAAGATCAATTATCAACATTTATATTCATTCCCTTGGTATATGTTATATGTTCTTGAAGTAATGAAGTGTTTTTATGAGCTCGACAATTTTTGTTCGTTGCTTGTTCGTAAATTCTTGACCAAAAACAATATTTGCAACGATGACTAGCTTTCATATTCGACAGACGCGACTCGATATTTCCAAATATAAAAATATTCTTATATTTATTATATAATATTATAAGAATAGATGACATTAATAGCAGAATATAATTTGTTATCGACATATTTTATTTTGGGAATAAAATATTAGTTGCCTTTCACATAAAATGTGTTAATACCAATATATTAAATTCTCTGTTTTAGTTCAAAATATCAATTTTGATATCAGTTATAAATTAGAGACAAAGATAATATGAATAACCTTGCGCACAAATAAAACGTTGTGGGAAAATATCTACCAACAATTATGCTAACCATGTTTCTAGTGGCTTGTTTATGCCTACACTACGTATACGTGTTTTTCCGCCTCTCGGTTGTAAATGGCTCAACCTTATCATAATTAGAGCTGCCGCTTCGCTGACAGCTTTCTATTTTACAGAGGAATCGCACGTTAGTTCAGTAAAATTTTCGAACCTGGGACTACCTCCAAGTGAGATTTTCAGCTTTTCCCTTGTACTTGAAAGCCGAGGGCAATGACAGAGTTCATATTCAGAGTCTTCTATATGTATACTCTGACAGCTGGAAATCTAGGTCTCCATGTTGCTTATCTATCCACGAATATACACTGGTCGGCTTATATATTTATCATAGCATTCATTTGACCTTTAGACTCTTGAACTAAGTACTGGTGCATTATTAGAAATAGAAGCACTGATCTGACCAGGACAAAACCAGAAACCATCACTGAGGTCACAATGAATTGGAAAGAGATTCCTTTGAAATACCTCCAAACCTTGGTCGATTCCGTCCCGAATCGCCTCCAAAAGGTCATAGACACCAAAGGAGGTTATATTTTTTATTAATTTCCAGTTTAAAATAGATTTATAAAACAAAATAGTGAATTAAGATAAAAAAAAAAATGTTTGTCAAAATACTTATGCCACCCATGAAAGTACTTTGTTTTTAGTTTTAATTAAATAAAAAATCTAAATCAATGTTAAACATGAAAAATTGTTATATTTATAATTTAATATATTGTAACCAAATGAACTATGTACAATCCATAAATACTTTTCTCTTTAAAATAACTAAAATTTCAAACCGAAACTGAGGCATCGCCATGTCAAAATATATATGCCGACCAGTGTATGTCCGGAATCAGTCTGTGGATCTACCGTCCTTTGGATGAAGTTTAACACAGCTGCTGCCATATTGTGATGCTTTTGACTCCCTCCTCTCTTTTTGTTGAGGTAAATGCCTCTGATAAGTTACATAAATATTTATACGAATTCGTCTCCCTGGCATTTCAGCTATCCAAAAGGCGACGACCGATATTACGAAAAATTACCTTAAACACTCAGTTGAAATGCTAATTGACCGGGCTAAATGCTGTATCGAAGCACAAGGAAACTGCTTTGAATAAAAAAATAATATATATAATAATTTAAAAGTCATCGAAATATGACGACATCGACAAATAAAAACAGAGTCATAAGGTAAATTGTTTAAATTTGCACTATAAAAAGACAGGTATAAGCTGACTAGCTTTTAAATTTAACATGTTAAGGAATTTGCGTTACATGAAATGCAAAAATTTAAATTTGCGCTCTCCTGAACAGGTAATTTAATAAAAAGCTTATTTCACTAGAAACAAAAACTCATAAAATATTTTCCACGAAAAACATTCACAGCAGCTATTCAACACTGCTCAAAGAGTTTAAATACAATAGGAAATAGCAAAAAATACATTAAAGAGAGGTGTGCAGTGCAAAAAGCAACAAACTCAGCGGTATTAAATGCAGTCAGCCAGCGAAACTGTGAAACCTCTCGTTTATACCAAACCAAATGGATGGTTGCAAAGTCGAACGTTAGGCACTTGCTTAATTTTTCATCAACTGAAGCATGTGGCAGCCAAGCCCGAAGAAAAACAATAACTTTACGCTGATTGAAATTTCAGAACGGCGTAAAAATTTAACGAGCTAACGTTCGAAAGTGGCGTGGAAAATCGCCGATTTTGCTTGCCATGCCAACGCCATTAATGACACATTCAAGTTCATGTTTTATATATACTTGCACAATATGCATTGTGATAAAAACGCAAAAAAAATATATTAATTTAAATTCCCTAGGTAAATAATAAAAAAAATGTATTTTGCTAAGTTGGTAGGATTGTCCATCAAATTTGTCTAAATTTTGCATTTCTAACCAAATTTCGTAAGCGGAATCGTTGCAAATGCTGGAAATGTTTACGTTAATTCAGATTTATCAAAACCATAAGCCTACAAGTAGGACAAAGCCTTCAAAGACGATAGAGATATCGTTGTAGATATGCTGAATAGCACTGAACGCATAACACCAGGCGATGGTAAACCCGATTCTCCAATCGATTACGACGGAGCGGTCGTTCCTTTGTAGAATATGGTCGGACGAAAGCATGCCCGACGATTAGGATTTAAGTGTGCTCTGCTCAACCCACAAAAGGGAGACCCCACAATATGTGCCAACTACCGTGGGTTAAGCCTCCCCAACATTCCAAATAACGTTCTATCAAGCATATTATGTGAAAGACTGAATCCCATCGTCAACGAAATGATTGGACCTTATCAATGTGGCTTTAGACCTGGAAAATTAAAAACTCACCAGTTATTAACCATGCGTCAAGTCCTGGAAAAAACACACGAAAAAAAAAACAAAGACACGCATCACTTTTTCGCCGATTTCAAAACTGCTTTTCACAGCACGAAAAGGAGCTACCTTTATGCAGCGATGTCTGAATTTGGTATCCCCGCAAAACTAATATGGCTACGTAAATTGACGTTGAGCAACACTAAAACGTCCGCCAGGAGCGGGAATGATCTCTCCTAGCCGTTTGGTGCTAAATGAGGTTTCAGGCAAGGCGACTCCCTTTCGTGCGAATTCTTCAATCTAATCTTGGAGAAAATAATTCGAGCTGCTGAACTAAAAAGAGAAGGTACAATCTTCTATAAAAGTGTAGAGCTGCTGGCGTTGGCCGATAATATTGAAATCATTGGCCTCAACAACTGAGTCTGGTAATGAAAGAGGACAAAACGAAATATCTCCGTCATCAAACAAAAAGTCGTCGCACTCGCATCTTGGCTCCCGTGTCACTGTTGAAGGTTATAACTTCGGAGTCGTAGTTATAACTTTATTCTAATTTCATTACTTCTTGTCATTTCAGGAACCTGAAAGGCAGAAAGAGTTTTATTAAAAGTAGAAAAAATATTAATTTCCGCTAAAATTTATTTTGATACTGCACTGTATGCTGAAGTGATCCGATTTAAACAATTTATTTGCAGTTTGAACGGTATTTTTAGGCCATAATCCATGCCAAATTTCGTGAAGATATCTCGTCAAAAGAAAAATTTTTATAGACCTTAGCACGAGAGCGGGACGGAGAGACAGAAGAACACGTCTAAATCGACTTTGCTCTAATCTAGCTAATCATTTACATATACATATATATATATATTATTGGGACGATTCTTTCTCTCTGTTACAAACTTCTTGGCAAACTTAAGATGATCTTTTTAGGATATATAAAAACAAATAGTTACATTTACTACAGCTTCAGTTGCAACACTTCAACGATATTTTAATTGAAGACAACGTTTCTTTTCCCACTTTTGTGTTTAATTGCTAAATCGAACTTTTTGTTTCAAAAGGTTTGGTACGGCCTTTTTGTCTTAATGAGGCAGACCAAAAATTAGAGCACGAATGTGCTTACTACAGTGATGTAATAAATGTACCAAAAAAGGTAAAGGAAGAAATTTACAAAACGGCAAGATTATTTAACCACTGTTAAAAGGAAAATTTAATACAATTTGATTGCATTTTTATAGGGCTTATTAAATTTTGTATTCATTTGAAAACGTTTTTAACCTAAAAAGCTGATTAAAAGACTACTAGATTTTAGTCTTCGTACTGCCAATTTAAAAAATATCACATACAAGGCATCCATTCGTCCGTCCATAACCTCCTCTTTAATTTAACTTTCATCTTTTGGAGATTTCAGTGACCGCTTGGTAACGTGGTACTGGAGCCTGCCGTTTCAGTGAACACTGTATGCAATCAGTTTCTGAAATCCTTTGATGATCCTTTGTAAATTTTGTTGGCTTTATTATTGTTAATATACCGTAAAATTTAATTACATAACGCTCAGTGGCTATGAATAAAAATATACAAAATGCTTTGCAAAACAATTAACAGAATTTGTTTTAAGTAGCGATTTGTGATTTTTCTACTTTAAATCTTTATCATTAAGCGCATAATTTTAGTGGTTATGATTATTAGCTTCTGAAAATATCTAAATATTTCTATTCACGGAACGAAAACGCGCTGACGATGACTCTTAATATTGCAGTCGATATATAATCGATGTTTATCGAAAAGACTTTTCTATAAACGTTCTACCACCGACCTCCGAATTTGGCACAGATGAATTTTATTAGATGTATGATCTATTCAACAAATGATTGAAAAATATGCTTTTCTCAATGCTAGTGATTGTTTATCAGTCTCATAAGTTGATGTTGCTAAGTAAATGGAGCTGTAGCATTCTGAAAACTAGCGAAATCTAGCAACGTCGGAAGGGATAAATTTAACAAAAAGACCACGCAGAAATCTTAATCACGTTATTTTGAATAGACTTATTTTTTGGTAATTACCTTACTCGACACTGCTTTAAAAATTTTTTTGGCAGCCAAAACGAGTGTGCTCTAAAATGAAATGCTGTAGAAAACTAAACTCAATCCAACAGCACCATAGACAGGCGTTGCAACCCGCTGTCAGTTATAACTTTGGTGCGAACTTTTCAAAGAGCAGAAAGGCGTTACGACGCAAACTGCTAATTTCCTGTTTTTTACTTTTCCAAGGATGAGTACTTTTTGCAAAGGCTTAAAAATGCCTTTAGAGTGAAGGAATGTGAACTTTTATAACTTTAAGTGGTTTAAATTTACAGCCAACACAGTAGATGTTTGGTACATGTGTTCGAACTTTTTGTTGTTATACTCTTTATACGTACGTATACTAAACTCGTGAACTTTAATTCTCCTTCATTGCATATTCTTTGTTCAATACCACTTTTTATTCGAATTGCCGAACAGCTATAGCAATATTGATGCAATAATATATTAAAATGTAGAAAAATGTTACAAATCGGCGTAAAGGGTGAAGGAGTGCGAAACAAAATAGTTAAAAATATAAGTACCTATTCATATGTCGGGTGGTATATAAGGGAGTTTGCTTTCACTATTTTTTTTTTTTTTTCATTTTAAATTGAGAATTGTTCGTTGTTTAATATTTAGACAAACAGCCAGAATACTATGTCTACTCTCCAAACAGAGTTTTACCATTTTGTCAAAGAGCAACAATGGAAAATTTAACGAAATATTATTATATTTAGGGAAGAAAGCTTCTTTTATATCTGGTGGTTGAATAGTGACATCGTAGCGAGATCAACACATCCTGTAAGAATTATACATTTTCGTCTTATTTGACATCATCGCTCTAGTTTTTCTTTTCAATTATTAAGAAGAGGATTTTTAAGCAATGATAACCGATTTACCGTCACGGCAAATGAAAGAAATGGTCATTGAGATAAGTGATAATCCAGAATTAAAAAAGAAAATAAATAAAAAACTAATTTGGCCTGGCTGAATATAAATAGAGGGCGGATGCAAGTGGTACTCACAAATGAGTCCAAGTAGAAAAAAATATTTTGTGCTGCAACTATAACTTTTTATTTGAAGTGCGCCAGCTGGATAGGCAATGTAATAATATGGCGGCCGCCGATACTTTACAACTAAGGTTATTCACTTCAACTACCTGCGATTTCATTGAGCAACAGTACTTTTCGTTAATACTCATTTCAAACACCATTCTAAACTCACGCGTGATCTGTCAAAGAAATGCTATTGAAAAATGTGATACTGCGTGGATCAGAAGAGATGCTCTTCCACATTGCATCCTCTGAAGATCGTGAGGAAGACCTCCACTGTGTTGGAAACATCAAGTGGAGAAGGCTACACTAGTAATCTCCAAACTGTGTCAAAAGGAAGAACGCTTGGCGCGCTGTTGTAAACTCGGCTATAATCGCGAAAGCGGTGCATACGCCAATAAAGAAAAAGTTACCGTTAATCTCTCTTGCAAACCTTGTACATTTCTAATTCTGCTGAGGCTGGCAATCATATGCCAAACGAAATATCATTTTTGCTTTGGCTGGATATCGTCCTTCCCACATAATCAAAAACTCTTTCATAAATTTTGTAATACATTTGTATCCAAAAGAAATTAAATAAAAAAATTATTTAATTGGAAATAAAAAGGACGTTTAATAGGTTTTAAGGATTTAACATAAGTTTTATTTTTTCTTTACATTTTGCAATGTCCTTGAGGTTTTGTTTGTGGCAAACATTCGTTGTAACTTAAGACATTGCGGTAAGTCATTAAACTTTCAGTTCCTCTATTTCCACTTCAAATTTTAACTTTCTCAAAATTTTACGAAAATAAGTGAAACACAAAACACCATCAAATTAAGAAAGGAAATTAGAGAAAGGACTCGATTTAAATTAGAAAAGTTTCTTGAACAATTGTCGCCATTGCGCAGAGAGTAGTCCTTGTTGCCTTTGCAGTTGCAGAAAGTATCTAATATTGTAAAAAGAATGCGTAGACATGTAAGACCGAGCGTACAGGCTCGATAAGAGAGGTGAAAGCAACCAGTTTTATCTAAAAGCTTAATTTTCTACTTTTTTTTGTGTCTTATATCCAGCTTTCTTGAGATTTAAACCGCATGAAGTCTTAAAGACTAAGGCAGACGTATGCTAGTGCGAACAGAGCCGTCTAATTCGACCGAAATTTAAAATTTAAGCAACATAGGGTAATTTTTTCGTCACTTTTTTAGTTCATAAACTTCAGACGCATTTTTACCAAAACTACTTTTTAAAACGTATTCACTGTCATTTCAAAATTACTAGATCGATACAGTTCAAACTTTGTACACATTTTTGACATATAAAATACTGCACGCCAATGTTCAGTAAAGTTTTTTTTACATTAAGGGTGCTTTCCACCCACAAAAGGTGGCATTTTTTGTGAAAAATAACAGTTTACACTTTAAATGGACGTCAAAAATTTTTAAATAAAAAAATATCAGAGAATGTTAAGGAAAGACTTCATTATAATTTGACAAATTTTTCTTGGTTTTTTTATTTTCGGATAATTTCCAGACGAGTTATGATCAAGCCAAAAATATTCATCATCATCAAAACGTACGAAAAGTCCGAATAAAATTACGCAATCCATATTTAAGAATTAAATTCGCAAAAAGGTCTTTTTTTCCTTGAACTGAACATGTTTATTTTCAATGTTCCCAGGAGTGAGTGTAGCGGCATCCGTGCCGATGCCAGCGTGCGATATTTTTTATTATCTGCAAAGTGACAGCTGTTAAAATTCGCTTCTACAACACGATAAAAAGACGAATGATTGTGCGCTTTCATTGCACTTCCTATGTGCACCTTAACACTCCTTTGTGAAAATAAGTGCACAATGCCAAATTATAAAATTAAATGAAAGTATATTATAATTTAATGCACAAAATATGCAATATCGATCCACATATTACCCGGCTTCCAAACATTACATATTATTACTATTATTTGTCTAGACCGAATTTAGAGTTTCCCTTCCTTTGGATGATGATGGTCTTTATAGACCCGTTTTATGAATTTAGATTTGATTGAATTTAGGTAGATCTCATTTTAGTTAATTGGGTTGATATATTTCGGAAAAGGTTTTCAACACCTGAAAGTATTTCCACACCTACAATTTTCTGTTACAAACTTGCTTATCCCATCCTTACTTGTTAAACTACATACATAAAATTCATTTTAATTTTCAAACCAGTATTTTAATTTTAAATATATTTTCGGAAATAATTGATTGTCTTACGTCTTCATTAATATTTCGCTGGTACGTAACAACAAATAATATTCTAATCATTATACGCATCTTAAACAACAAAAAGTGGCCGAACCCAAAGAGCTATATGCGAACAGCAACTAGTATATTCATGTAAAGTGAAATCCAAGGCCTTCAAGGGAATGAATGATGGTATACTTTTCTATTTCTTTATTCCCCTTTCTACGTTTCACTCACTTTTTGACGTGATATGACATTGTCAAGTGATGTGATGTGACGAAAGATGATGTTGTACATATGTTGAGGTATGTGATCAAACTATAGGATGTCATATACATATATGAAAAGCTCATGTGAAAGGAGCTGGAGTCTGCTGGTGATGCCTGCATGAAAGTGGATGGCACGTCGTTCACCTGATTCGAATATATAGCGTTTTTCCGAATTGTTGCGAATTTACTAAGTTGTTAGATATTTATGTACAACATTTATACAGATCCTACTTACATCGAAGTTTTAAATATAAACAGAGAAAAAGTCTTGATAGAAATTTTAGTATCTCGGATCACTGAAAGGTAAATGGTAATAGCTCCAATGGAAGGATATTTCAACCACTATTGGAAATTCAAAGAAAATTGTTGAGCAAAGAGAAGACTCAAAACAGGACTGCATAGCTCTTGCTTTCTCTTTGTTTTCGTGGACTTACACTTATATGCACACACAGCTGAAAGCCACAAAGCAACTCAAACCACAAAAACTACCATACTACTAAATGAAGTGAAACTCTTTGTTTATATTACAGCAAAGCGAGGAAGATGCTTTGCCGCTCTGTCGTAGCTAACCAATTCTTATTATTCCACCTTAAACATTTGGCTGTAACACTCGTTTAGCTTGCGCTCCACTCTTTTACTACTGCAATTTTATCTAGCTATTTGCATTCTTATTCTTCTAAAATGCTAAACACAGCATATCTATGTATATAGCTACTGCGAATGTACATATAATATATATGTTATAAATGAGTGAATATTGAAATTATACCTTTTCGTTGCAGCATGAACCGCTTAGTTAAGGTCGATGATGTAGAAAACAAATGGAAAAAGAAATGCAAAAAATAGCTTTGTAATCACAATATATTGAACTACAGTCGGTCGTAGGGGAAGCACCTATTTCGCCACAAGAAATTTATGCATTTTGCGATAAATTTAGTGAAATTTACAAAAAAAATAATTGCGTAATTTTAAATATTTTTGGGTAGCATGATAATTGATTGTCTTACGTCTTCATTAATATTTCGCTGGCACGTAACAACAAATAATATTCCGATTCCACAATTGATGATGATGGAGCAAATGTTCCATTACCCGAACAGTTCGTATAGCTATTGCCCGCCTGAAGAACAACGAAGCGGCGGGGACCAATGGATTATCTCTAGCTATTCAACCATTTTATGGCGGCGAAGACTGATATTATTCCGTCTTTGACAATCTTTCGGAGAAATTCCCTGCGATTGGTTTTATTTACCTGCAATCCACAAAAAGGGAAATCACACACGGCGCGTGTCGCATTCGATGGAACGAAGAGCTGTATGTGATATACGATGACATTGGCATAGTACAGCGAATTAAAAGACAGCGGCTACGCTGGCTAGGTCATGCTGTCCGAATGGACGAAAACACTCCAGCTCTGAAAGTATTGGACGCAGTACCCTCCGGGGGAAGCAGAGGAAGAGGAAGACCTCCACTTCTTTGGAAGGACCAAATGGAGAAGGACCTGGCTTCGCTTGGAATATGGAAAGAAACGACTGGCGCGCTGTTGTTAACTCGGTTATAATCGCGTAAGTGGTGTCTACGCCAATAAAGAAAAAGAAAAAATGTTTATGCGAATGCGTAGAGTTTTTGTCGGGAAGGCCAATGGGATACATGTAAATTGAAAGAAACAGCGATTTTCCGAACGATAACCGACAAATCTAAATCTGCGATATTTTTTGATGTGAAATGACATTGTCAAGTGATGTGATGTGACGAAATATGATGTTGTACATATGTTGGGGTATGTTATCAAACTACATATATGATGTCATATATATGAAAGCTCATGTGAAAGGAGCTGGAGTCCCCTGGTGATGCTTGCATGAAAGCAGATGCCATGTCATTCACCTGCTTTGAATATATAGCGTTTTTCCGAATTGTTGCGAATTTACTAAGTTGTTAGATATTTATGTACAACATTTATACAGATCCTACTTACATCGAAATTTTAAATATAAACAGAGAAAAAGTCTTCATAGAAATTTTAGTATCTCGGACCACTAAAAGGTAAATGGAAATAGCTCCAGTTGAAGGATATTTCTATGCAAACCTGGTTTAAGGTCACAAGAGCCGTATGCAGAAATAGTTTTGCGATAACAGTGAAATTTACAAAAAAAAAAAGCCAGAGCTGCTAGCGTGCGTATGCAAGTGTTGTGGTTGAATTTTCCAAAGTTGAAATCTCTATTCTCTCTATTCTACTGATTATTTTATGGCATTTGAATACTAAACATTATTCCGTCTGATTTTTAGTGGAGAAATTCACCTGCTTTTTTATTTACCTGCATTTGGGTAAATTAAGCTGCTGTACGTGTTAGTGCGGGTGAAAAACAAAGAAGGAAGGAGTAGGTACAAAAAGAAGTTAAACAAAAATATTGAGAGCGCAAAATAAAATTATTGTGACCATAGATTTAATACAGAAACAAAACGCAGTTATGCTTCTCTTCGCACCTGTTCCGATTCCTTCTTGTCTGAAAAAATATTATCTTAATAATATTATCGATACAGGATTGCTTAATTAGTATTAATGGAGGGGCAGATCCATTATTATGTATCTGAAACTGGAATATTGGATGTAGATTTTAAAGGTATACTTACTTTTATAAATAACTTAATTCATTTATGAAAATATTTTTAGCAAGATTATATTAACAAAACTTTCCGAACTGACTTATTTAAACGCAAAGTTTCTTACGTTAAGAATTTTCCATTCCATCGAGATATTTATATGTATGTATGTTTATGTGTATATAAATAATTATGATGACGAGACGAGTTGAACTCCAGGAGAATGCCTGTCTGTCCGATCGTCTGTCCGTCCATCCGTGCAAGCTGTAACTTGAGTGAAAATTGAGATATCTTGATGCAATTTACTTGTAGTATGCGTGTTCCTTGATAAAAAAAGAACGCGTTCCCAAAATGGTTTGATAAAGCTATAATGGGGCCAATATCAAAATTGGACGAAGGGCGTGGCACCGCCCACTTTTAGGTGAAATAAAATATCTTGAGACTCGCCCAACCTATATCGTACTAGACATTCCCCTGAAATTTGTATATATCAGTGTGGAAATGGGCAAAATCGGATTACTGACACACCAACTTCCCACATTACACAATTTTAAATCATTTAATTTTTTCCCTTTCGAGTGTAAAAACCAAGAAGCAATTAAAAGAACGGAATAAAACTTTGTACGAATAATGCCTTTAGAGTATACCACCTTAAGACCAAAAATTGTATAATTCCAAAAAAACGAGTTCAAGCTCCTTGAAACCGAATATTTGGGATCCAGTACCAATACTTGACGTTTTAATTCAAAGTTAGTACGTTTTTGTGCTACAAATGTGTTAAATCGGATCAATACTTCCCTTATCCCCACATACGTACCTAATACAGAGGTTTTCGAACTTCCGTGTGACTTTATGCTGCATATAACGGCCAATATGTGAGTTATCACAATAAAATTGAGAGATCGTGAATTTCTGCCAACGGTGCATATTTGTGTTTAGAATATAACCATATAACCCAACTACCTGAAGGTACTATCCTGCTTTACTTAACAGGACTAAGCAATTTGCAAGTGTTATAACATGTTAGGTTAGCCCTTTCCTACTGGTTATTACTTGTGTTTTTTACCATCAGATACTTTACTCAGAGTTTGTATGTATTTCCTTTATTTCTTGCAACTAGGTGGTGTCTCCAGCATTCTTTCGTAGATAGCATTTGTAATATTTTTGTTGGTGTTTATTAAAGCATTAGCATTATTATTGTTTTTACCTTTCTTTCTCAGTAATGTTAATAAAGGTTCTCAGTACATACATATTCGGTTTATCCTTATTTTGCTTATGCTTTGCTGTTATTGGCTAACTACAACTTATTATTTTGTTAACGTTTTGGTTATCAAATTAATAAAACCGCTTATGATGAGTATGATGTAGATTGGAAAAGCGCGCCAAAAAAATACACTTTCTTCTTTTTTAATATTTCTTAAGAATGACACATAATTTACTTGTTTTAGCTTTAACAAATGTAGTTTATCTTCAAGTTCATATGTTTGAAAAATTATATTTAGCTGGAGTATTTTTTTTTCATCCGGACATGAACAGGACCGTAGCCGCTGTCTTTTAAACGCTTATGTCAATGATATATCTCGTACAGCTTCGTTCCATCGGATGCGATATTCGCCGTATTTGCTTCATCGCCCAAATCTGCACCATATTTATGAAAGTTCGGTTATCATTTAATAATAACATTCTTCATGACTATGATGCAACGAAAATCTGGAATAAAAATACACTTTAATTTTTTTCATTATTTCTTATAGATCTGATGACACATAATTTATGAGTTGTTATAGCTTTAACAAATCTAGTTTATCTTCAAGTTCATATGTACGAAAAATTATATTTAGGGAATTTTTTTTTTACGGAGATGAACAGGACCGTAAATTAAATTCAAAAGAAGTTAAAACATGGATGAAAAATTTATTAGTGGTTATTGATAAGTTAACTGATTACTCATTACTGATATAATGAAAATTGGTTCAATGATAAAATGGCTTAAAATTGAGAACCAGCAAAAAATAGAAAGACGCTAATTTGGTAACAACTACTAAATGAAAAGTAAAAAAGTTAAAAAATTAACAAGCAAGAAGGCTGTTACCACAAAGTGTCAAATGTAAATCATTTTGTGGTACGAATTAAGACCAAAAAGATATACAAATAATAAACGCTACTTATATTTGTGCCCGTTGCAGGTTTTCCATGAACTTCAACGGAGATACCATCACTGAAGTATGAAAATACTTTAAATGTAAAAATGCAGAAAAATAAGAAGAGCTAAAAACTGCTAAACTGCTGCAGCGAGACTCCCACCAACATTAGAGAATGCAAATGGTTATAAAGATAGATGAAAGAATCATAGTACAATGAAGAATAGAGTTCGTGATTAGTACCTGTTTCGCTGTCCTTAGTCACATCTAAAAAAAAGTTATTAAAAATAACTTTAAATAATTACACAAAAATTCTTTCTAGTTTTATTTGTGTATCTTGCATTTATCAGGATCAATTATTATTCATTATTTACTCTGCGAACACAAAAATCATTGATAATTATCAAAATTAAAAAAAAAAATAACTTACTTATTTTATTTCATTCCTAGTTTTTTTAGTAAATGTTCAAGGAAATAAAATATTCACATGACCGCTTTAAACATGTTTAAACGTCTCTTTTGAATTTTTGAAGTTCCACTCAATATTTTTCGAAGTCTTTGTGTCTTTATCTGCACTTTATTAAATAATCTACATAGTCACTTTCAAGTTAATACATTTTATTAGATCAATAGTTAGCAAAACATTGTAGGCTTTTAAAGCCGATGGGATAATATTATGTCTAAAACTTCGATAGCTATATTTCTAAATTAATATCAAATAAACATAAATTTTATCTACACAAACATGTTGTAAATATAGGCGCGTCTATGTGGATTCAACCCTTATATTGCTCAACAGTGCTAACAGGTCACTGTCAAATATGACTATGAACGCCAAATAATGAATATTGTAGAAGCCGTCAGGAGGCAGAAGAGGAGGAGACTATAAAACATCTTCTATGCGAATACAATGCTTTGATAAGGAATATAATCGCAACTATCGGTCGAAGGTTTTTTGACGGCGTCTCGGAAGCACAGATAAAACTTTCTATACTGCTGAACTTCATCAGAACCATCAGCGTTATCAGAGAAGAGACAATAGAGTGAGGGTTCTGACTGCCAGTCGTATCACAATTGGCCTCCTAAAAGCCTAGGTGCCTCGTTAGACAACAACTCTACATATCTACCTACCCATACATTTCCAAGTAGATGTTATCTGATTACTTTTGGGTTAGCAATATGCATAAATAAATATACATGATTGAAGAAAATTAATTTATTTATAACATTTTTACACCTTTTGACCTTTTTGTTAAATTTCTTTTTTTAAAACCCCCATTTTTATATCTCTCACCTTGACTTTACACCGAATTTTTATGTGAACTATGCAATTATCCTTAACAACGGGCCGCTTGGTAGAACTTAAAATATACACGCATAGGGGAATAGAGAAGGACATAACTCTGATAACCATTGTATTGATATACACATAGCCCATAAAGTCTGCGTTAATCGGACACATATTTTTAAGAGAAGTAAAAATACAATATTAATAGATAATTCTGTTTAAATTTTTTACACGTATTTCTTCCTTATATTCTTCAGTTAAAAATAAACAAAACAAAAATGTAGATTCCTATTTTCATTTTTGAGATAACGGGATTTTAGTGTAACAACAAGTAAATATAGGCACCATAAAGTCTGCGTTCAGCTTTAAAATTAGTTACAAAAGCATTGAGAATGATAAAAATAGTAAGTTCAATATTTTTTTGGATTACCACGTTGTTTTAAAATCTTACGCAATCGATTTGGCATTGATTTTACCAACTTATCTGTTTCCTCAGCTGTAATCCGGGACCATTCTGCCTGCATAACACTTCGTAAAGCCTCTTTACTTGTTATCGCATGATGAAATTCTTTTTTCTAACAGATCCATAGATGCGCAACATAATTGAGGTCAGGTGATTGAGGGGGCGTTTTAAGCTGTCGAGGAGCATTGCATAAGAGCCAAAGTCTAACAATTTCAGCAGTATGTTTCAAATCATTATCTTGTTGGAACCAAAACGTCGAAGATAATTCAAGATTCTCTGCACTTTGTTTCAAATTATTTTTTAAAATGGTCAAGTAACCCCATTTATCTATTGTGGATTCAAAAAATTCAAGCTGACCCACACCACCAGCCGCCATGCAACCCCACAACATAATTCCACCAACGCCGTGTTTCACTGTACCAACAAGATTTGGTTTTTCAAGGGCAGTTCCTGATTTACGCCACACAATTTGCCGACCTTTTATGCCAAAAATACAAAATACAAAAATTTACTTTCATCGATCGATGTTTTGGAGATGTTTAATTCCATTTCCCATTCACGCACAGTTTCGATGGAAATTCCGGTGATCACGGATTTTAATTGGCCCACATGTTGATCGTCATTTATGTCCTCACGACCACTTTGAAAACGTTGAAACCACTCGTGCACTCTGCTACGGGATAGGCAATCATCGCCATAAACTTGTTTCATCAATTGAAACGTTTCGGTAAAAGTTTTACCAATTTTAAACAAAATTTAATGTTGGCTCTTTGTTCGAAACTCATTTTCGCACCGATAACACAAATATACTGACACTCAAAACGCAATAACCTCACTTCCAATTTATGAAATGTCATGAAATTCTCACTGGACAATCGATAAAGATAGCAGATTCTAACGCACCAGTCGACATATAGATGGCGTCAAAAAGTCCTGTTTACTTTGGAAAGCACCTTGTATGTTTGTGTGTGTGTGTTCAAGTCGGTAAAAGCCCCATGGAAGCAAGGAGTTAATGCGCTCCCTAAAGTGTAATTTTTTTATTTGCCTCAAATACATTTTACTCGTATGAGTGCAGCAATACATGTTCGCACATTTTATGTACTATGTTACTTCCTGTTTACCCTTTAATTCTCTCTCCTGGGATTTTTACTCTAAAGGCAAACATTTATTATAATAGCATTCGATATTAAAAACTAGATTAAGTGACAACTACTTTTTATTCACTTAGTAGTATAAATGGTAAGTAATATGTGAAGCATTCGTTAGGAATATAACTACGCTGCAGTTACTTAAGATTGCGTGAGATGTGAGACATTGCGGGAAAATTATGTGTCAATGATATAAATATATAATTCTTCAGCAGACGGTCAGATTATACAAGTATATATACATACGCATGTTAAATATATGTAAAACTTTTATTATGATTCTATTTATGGTCTTGCGAATTAGTGAAATTAGCTAGGTACTCATAATAACAATTATAACTTAGAATGCATTTCAGAAAATTAATTTTGAAATTTAACTATTTTAACTTACGTTTTATTGTTATTCGAGGAACCACAAAAAATAAAAATTAAAGCTACGATATTTTGCGATCGATAACAGAAGTTCCAACAATGATTATTTCTGCGAAAGAACTCTTAAAGCTACGACCATCAGGCAATAGTTCGTAAGCTTATATTATAAATTTGTGCTTAGTAGTAATTTTCCGAGTATGGCTGTTGGCTCAGTAACGATGAGCAAAAACACTCTTTCTATGCACAAAACCAAATCAATTTAAGTGGATCTGCTCCGCTTACTATTTAAAGTGTATTACGTGCACTTGACTTACTATACACACATATATAGAAATATATAAAGGCAACCGCCATATTAAATTCTTTAATTTTCTTTTTTGAACTCTTTAAAAAAAATATTTTAGTCTAAAAAACTTTATTTATTTATTTACTTTTGTCATACAAAAGTTTAACAATACTTATGCAAATGGCAAAAATAGCAATTGGTATGCCTGTCCCACGTGCTATTCATACACATTTTATACAAATTGCAGTTTGTTAGAAAAACACAACGCCCTAACCAAATAAATGTTTTATTTTTGCAGTATTTGTATATATGACTAATGGACATTTTAGTACGTTCTTTTGCTTACAATAACATTGGAAAATTAAAAAAAAAATCACTTACCACAAAATATTGTACTAGTCATCAAATAAATTTAGCAAAAAATGCATAGGATACAAAAACTTTTACCATATTGCACTTAGATTTGAGTTGTAATCAAAAGTGAATTTGTAAAACATTTTTATTTTATTATTAAAAAACAAAACGAACTACTGGTAGCACAATTTTTTTTTATATAACACATTAAAACATATGCAATTTTAACTGGTAATCTAAAAACAAAATTTTATAACCGAAAAGGGGCAGAATTCGTTTAAAGTGAAAGCAGGGTTTATTTGAATGTAACTCATTTGCAGGAAGGCTGAATATGTGTTCCCTTTAAAAACTGTAAATATATCAGCATTTATTTTCCCTTTACGGAGAAAGTTTAAGTTAGCAAATATTTTACAACATGACTTTAGTTAGATGACTTCTTTACTTATCTTTATCCAAAAAGTCACCTTAATAAAGTATTCCATACTCATGGTGTCGGTTTCTGGCTTTGTCACATGGAATTATCTTGCTTTAAGGCTTTTACAACTTAGCTTATATATACATATGCATATAACTTAACGAGCTAAGTATTAATAGTGTGCACTATTTCTTTATCAAGTAAATCATACATGCAAATATAAGTGTTTCTCAATATGTTATAGAAAAAACTGGTAATTAAATTTGACTAACTAACTTGTAAACTTAACAGCCAAGTAAAACATAAATGTTGAAAGTCAAAAAGAGTATTTAATGTCAACATTCTCTATCTGAGCCCGCAACTGTATTACAAGTAACCTACTAACCCTGAAGTATGCATCAAAAACATTACGGTCTGAACATTTATAAAGCTATGTACTACTTGAGTGAAAAAGTGCATAATTACTCAAAAGCTTAGACATATATGATGACTAGCTTTCTACAATTATAAGCAATAAACTGGTTGGCCTACTACCTATAAGAATGGCCCGACAACTGCCGCTACATACTGGCGTGTTCATGCACACTTAGCTTGAACATGTCGGCTATGTCAGTACGAAGTAATAAGGGCACATCAAAGCAGCTGGTCGACCACTTGCTGCATAAATTAATACCGGAAAATTTAATAAGGGCGTAATGCATTTAAGCCATTTCTGCTATATGTAAACATGTATGCAGGTATATGGATATATACTAAGACTTGTGCATATGTTTGCTACAAAAGGCCCATGGAAATTTTCCATTTTTGCAGACAGACATACTATTTTTTTTAACTTTTTTATACATATGCTATAAACTAACATAATGGCAACTAACCAAGACTTTAAAAGGTGCAGTAATGTTTATGGCCAAGAAACAAGAAATCTGTTGGAGTTAAAAAAAGAGTCAATACAATGTTTTCAAGTGAGTAACGTTCCGTTTTAGCTAAAAAGATTAAAACACTTATTTTGTAGTATCATTAATAAAATAATTCAAGTGCATATGTTAACCCATTTTTCCCGCTCTATATAACAGAATTTAAAATCGGATTGTTTGCTAATGTCGAACATTAACATGTATGCAAAGCTACCTAACATTTAGCTGGCTATTAGGGTGGGAAATCATGTTCGCCTGGGAATTAGCGCCTGTAGTACAGTATGTAGGTAATCTGAGCAATTTCATTGATCCCAATTCTGATCTCAATATGTGTCGCATACAACTCGAAAGTCTGTCCTAGCTTGCAGGTTAGCCCACTGAACGGAAACCTTTGGGCAAAACAACTAGACTCATTGTACAGCCCAACAGCAGAAAAGTCGGCCAAGGGCCACAACCATTTGGAAAATTGAGGTCAGCATAATATACTGCATCACTTTTTAAGCCACTCTTCTCTTTCACACTAGTCTTCTCTACACTTTTTAACTCATATTTTCCTAGTGCCACGTCACCGTAGGCCGTTGATTTTTTAGAGCCTCTCTTTCAAGATTAATTTAAGTGTTGTGGAATTATGGCTGCAGTGAATGGGGCTTACTTCAACAACTGTTGTGTGTTCACTTACCTAATGGATGAAATATTACAAAAACTCCTACCGGCAGTGTGAAAATGAATGAAAGCGGATGATAACCTCGCTTACTCCTCATATAACGGTACGGCTAAATTACTAAAAGCGCGATAAATCAATAACTAAACACGCCAGAGACGTTAAAGTTTACCTCCGAGATGGAATGAAAAGACCCGAGCTACCGATTTCGACTAAATTTAGTATGTAACATTCTTCTAACATTTCCATATTAGACCTAGCTCTATAGATTTTAAAAGCATAGTAGAAGTAGCACGAACTCTTAAAAGTTTTGTCCGGATTCACCAATGCTGTTCTGCAAAACGAAATGTTTTAGTGGCGCCCCAAAGTCATATAAATCATGTTTCATTTACAAAAGCCACGTTCAACACATATGTACATACATGTTTGACTCAAGCATACTGGTAAAATATAGTTTTTCTACACACTCATAACAAAGTATTCTCTTTTATGAGAAAAATATAATCAATTACTTTTAGCATTGTCGTCCTCAAATCCCCCCCATGACAACAAAAAATTGCAGCTACAAATGAAAACGCTTATCACTATTATTACTGCATTGACTTTTGCCAAAAAAGACATGCGGAAAATCAAGTTTTATTAGGCGCCAACGAGCCAACATTCGCACTCATTGACGAGCCTTTGCATAATGCAAGCGCGCTTTACACATCATCAAATTGAATCCACAGCTATGGTAGATATTTTTTCGGGTTCACTAAATTGTATCTTTTTTCATTTGACTATGTTTTCTATTTGTCCGCACTCGTGCCAAATTTACTTTTCACATTCGACCGCCCAATCAGCCGAAATGACATTGCCTTTTAGCCTCGAATTTTGTGAATATTTTTCATTCTTTGTTCAAGCAACTTTCGTTCTTTCTGATTTCTTCTATACAAGTATATTGTGCGACAAAATTTTACAAAGTGCTTCTATCTGTTGCTTATGATATGGAATGTTAGGTACACTCTTCTTCTTCTTAATTGGCGTAGACACCGTTTACGCGATTATAGCCGAGTTAACAACAGCGCGCCAGTCGTTTCTTCTTTTCGCTACGTGGCGCCAAGCGTAGCCAGGTCCTTCTCCACCTGGTCCTTCCAACGGAGTGGAGGTCTTCCTCTTCCTCTGCTTCCCCCGGCGGGTACAGCGTCGAATACTTTCAGAGCTGGAGTGTTTCCGTCCATTCGGACAACATGACCTAGCCAGCGTAGCCGCTGTCTTTTAATTCGCTGAACTATGTCAATGTCGTCATATATCTCGACAGCTCATCGTTCCATCGAATGCGATATTTTGGCCAACACGCAAAGGACCATAAATCTTTCGCAGAACTTTTCCCTCGAAAACTCACAACGTCGACTCATCAGTTGTTGACATCGTCCAAGCCTCTGCACCATATAGCAGGACATATAGAGTTTGGTTTTTGTTTGTCGAGAGAGGACTTTGCTTCTCAATTGCCTACTCAGTCCGAAGTAGCACCTCTTGGCAAGAGTTATCCTGCGTTGGATTTCTAGGCTGACGTTGTTGGTGGTGTTTACGCTGGTTCCAAGATAGACGAAATTATCTACGACTTCAAAGTTATGACTGTCAACAGTGACGTGAGTTCCAAGTCGCGAGTGCGACGACTGTTTGTTTGATGACACAAAGTTAGGTACACACAAAGGCCATAATGAATTAGTTCTACTTTTATGCTAAACACTTGATGCAATAAAATTATAGATGAAATAGTTTTTCTTCTTGATATAATCAGGCAAACTCTTCCCTTCTTCTTTTTTTGACTTGGCAGTTTGCCAAAAATATTTTACCACACTCATATTTGAATAATTGTGTTTAAATTACAAATTGTAAAGTTTCTGCAACATATTTTTAAAGAAATAAAATTTGGTTTGATCTTATAAGTGCATAATAGAAAGCCTGTTGTGACATAGTAATTCGTCTCTAAGTGGTTTCAAAGTATTATGAACCATATGTATGTCTCCATATCTGTAGTTTCGGTCATTATTACAGTTGCATTAAACCAAAGGTTTGGGTATTCGGCTAAAGTAGCATATGGAGAACAAAGTCGTACTGATAAATGAAAGTCCAATTGTATTCGAATACATTTAGAAAATCGCACACTTTACCAACTTTACGTTGTACTATATATAAAGGTATATCTGTATGATTATTTATGCCTAGATACAGATTTTTATCATTTGTCAAACAGATGGGGAGTAGGCGGTCAAAAATGTTCAGTGACATCAAGCAAACAGATCAGAAGTATCGACAAATTAACTAAACAACGAGATAGGCAGCAACAAAAAAAAAAGCACGAACATCAGCAGCAAATCCACGCTTTTTAATTTTAACAATTTATCCCCAAAATTTGCTAGCTTTTCCAGGTTTTCATTTTAAAACAAATATGAGTGAGCAACAAGTTAGTAGGTCATGTCATGGCCATGCCAGCTTATTTTTTATTTTGAAAGCAAATGTGATTTTTTACACGGTTTCCCTATAGTTTTTATCCGTCATTTCCACTGACAGTTTTTATTCTTATTAATTTTTTTACAAGAGTAATCTCTTGATATTTGGTTTGCAAAATAGAAATGAAATTGTGTTGATCAATGTGTTTACATTTTTTTTTAGTATTATTTTACATTGGAGGATGGAGTCATGTGTAGAAGTTTACGCAAGTGAGGAAAGTTCTCTGATCGCCATTCACTTGGGAATGACCAGAAACGATTCTTTTACATACGGCTCAAGCAGCTCATGACTTCCGGTCTTTGACCAAGTATCCTCTGGGTAGCCTAAGAACATCCGTTTGAAGGCGAGCTAAAGTGAGAAGGCGAAACATCCCCTACATAGGGTTGTGCGCTGGGTTTGGGACCCGCCACGTAAAAATCAGTACCAATGAAAAAGACAAAACAGCCTCGGATGAGAGACCCCCCTTTTGATGATGACCATGGCAAACGAAATAAGGACTACGATATAAGGGCATGCACCTGGAATGTCCGGACCCTTAATTGGGAAGGTGCCGCTGCCCAGCTGGTTGATGTCCTCGCAAAAATAAAGGCTGACATCACCGCCGTCCAAGAAATGCGATGGACGGGACAAAGACAGAGACGAGTAGGTCCTTGTGACATTTACTACAGTGGCCATATAAAGGAGCGCAAGTTTGGTGTTGGATTCGTGGTGGGAGAGAGACTCCGTCGCCGAGTACTATCATTCACTCTGGTGTATGAACGTCTAGCCACAATCCGCATCAAAGCGAGGTTCTTCAACATATCGCTGATTTGCGCCCACGCCCCGACGGAAGAGAAAGACGATGTGACCAAAGATGCCTTCTATGAGCGCTTGGAGCGCGCTTATGAGAGCTGCCCCCGCCACGATGTCAAAATGGTGCTTGGCGACTTTAACGCCAGGGTGGGCAAAGAAGGTATCTTTGGCACTACGGTCGGTAAATTCAGCCTCCACGACGTCTGAAAATAAAAATAAAATACTAACAACAGTTCTAGTCTAATTAATTAGGAGAGAAACTTAAAAGCTAAATGTTAAGAAATACATTAGCTGCTACTATTGTCTTACTAGATCGGAAGGCTTCTTGCGTCTCAACCGTATTTCTCGTCCAGCAGTTTCGATGAGTCTGGAGGCTTAACGTGCTGTCTAAGCCTCAGTTCGTGAGACTTTGCTATTTTGGAGATTTCATTTGCCACTGAATTCACGCCTAGATCATGGTGCAGGTCAGCAGATCTAATGTACCAAGGAGCATTAACTAAACTCCTTAGTATCTTACTTTGAAAGTGCTGAATGCTGGCAATACAGCTTTGACTTATGCATATATATATTAACAGTTTGTTTTTAATTGATAGCGTGGATTTCCTGCCAACTAGGTGGTAAAGTTTGCCAAACTTCATACCAAGCTCGCTCCTTTTTTTTTGACATGCTCTTTCCAGCATAGCTTAGCATCTAAGGTGATACCTAGGTACTTAGCACTGTTATGATATGGTATAGGAATGTTATTTATATAAATTGGACAATATGCCGGCTTTTTCAAGGTAAAGTCGATATGAATGTGTCGTTTAATTTTATGCGCCACTTAGATGCCCACTTAGTAATTGCGTTTACATGAGAGACAATGGGATAAGGTTGTATTTCTATAATATACGATGGTATTTAATGTAAGCTTAACAAAATATTAAATATAGTTACTTTAAACTATAATAATTTTTACACAAATTATTAAATATAAATCTTTAGAAAAAAGTATTGACTTTATCTCAAATGGCCGATAAAAATAATAATAGCTTTTTCCTTTTTGATCTAATTGGAAAACATTTAAATAACTTACTCTTACCTTCGTTTTCGAAATGCTGCTTTTGACGTTGGCAAAACACTTTGAAAACTTGAAATTTTCAAGATGCTTGCAACAGTCAACTTTTTATAGAGAGAAATACTACTATGAGCCAAATGTAGTAAGGCTCGCTTCATACTTTTAAAATTTTCAATTTAATTTATCCTTTGGCCTGTATGCACTTGTGTCAATGTTAAGGCCAATTTCCGGAACAATTCCAATGCGCATAGCGAATAATGTTTAATGAATGCAATTGACTCATGACGGTTTTCCCGGAGCGGTAGTTTGATTTTACTGAATGGCACACGGAGCGAAATCAGGCGAATACGGTGGTTGTCGTACGATATTTGTTGAAAATTGCATCACATTTAAATAGTATTCCTTGTTGACAGTTTGGCCGATCGATCGATCACATACTAATTTCACAAGCTGCATACATATACTGACATTATCGAAGAACACTTATCGTAAAATAATGAAGTGAAAATCCTTCAACAATTCTATTTTCAGTTAAATTAAAAAATACATGCATCTCTGCTTATGTCTATGACTATGTCATATTAATTTAATAATAAAATAGCGGTGTCACATCATATAGTGCACGCAAAGCCTCATATAGTAAATAGTGACAACTTAACAACTCACTTGCTAAACAGAACGTATAAGTATTCTGTGCGAGTCTTGTAGATTTTCAATATATATATCTTTTGTACTATAGCTATAAGGAATGAGAAGTCTTGTATAAATTATATGCATGGTTCAGCAAACTAAGAACATACACTTAAAATATACTCTATTTTATAGTTGGTACCACATTTCACTAAAACTGAGTTTTGGTTCAAGCAAAAATGTCACTGTGAGAAGGAGAAAACAGCTGAGCCGACATGGAGTTGGGAATTTGTATTGTCGTGCATGATAACACCAGCACATATACATATAGCTTCCATTTAGATGCTTCTAATATAACACACATACATGTATACTGTAACAAACAAATGCAATGCGGCTCCGCATATGCTAAGTAAAATAGAGCAAGCCCACATTTGACATTAGAATCTGTATGGCAAAGTGACAAATTTATATGGAAGTTTTAATGTTCGTCTGATTTAGCTTTTCGGTTACATTATTATACTCTCGCAACAATGTTGCTAAGGAGAGTATTATAGTTTTGTTCACATAACGGTTGTTTGTAAGTCCTAAAACTAAAAGAGTCAGATATAGGGCTATATATACCAAAGTGATCAGGGTGACGAGTAGAGTCGAAATCCGGATGTCTGTCTGTCCGTCCGTCCGTCCGTTCGTCCGTCCGTCCGTGCAAGCTGTAACTTGAGTAAAAATTGAGATATCATGATGAAACTTGGTACACGTATTCCTTGGCTCCATAAGAAGGTTAAGTTCGAAGATGGGCAAAATCGGCAAACTGCCACGCCCACAAAATGGCGGAAACCGAAAACCTATAAAGTGTCATAACTAAGCCATAAATAAAGATATTAAAGTGAAATTTGGCACAAGGGATCGCATTAGGGAGAAGCATATTTGGACGTAATTTTTTTGGAAAAGTGGGCGTGGCCCCGCCCCCTACTAAGTTTTTTGTACGTATCTCGGAAACTACTATAGCTATGTCAACCAAACTCTGCAGAGTCGTTTTCTTCAGGCATTTCCATATACAGTTCAAAAATGGAAGAAATCGGATAATAACCACGCCCACCTCCCATACAAAGGTTATGTTGAAAATCACTAAAAGTGCGTTAACGGACTAACATAAAACGTCAGAAACACTAAATTTTACGGAAGAAATAGCAGAAGGAAGCTGCACCCAGGCTTTTTAAAAAATTGAAAATAGGCGTGGCGTCGCCCACTTATGGAACAAAAACCATATCTCAGGAACTACTAGACCGATTTCAATGAAATTCGGTATATAATATTTTCTTAACACCCTGATGACATGTACGAAATATAGGTGAAATCGGTTCACAACCACGCCTTCTTCCAATATAACGCTATTTTGAATTCCATCTGATGCCTTCTCTGTATAATATATAGTACATTAGGAACCAATGATGATAGCGGAATAAAACTTTACACAAATACGGTATTTGAAAAATATGTAAATGACGGATAATGAAATCTCGATTATCACTTTATCATGCGAGAGTATAAAATGTTCGGTGATACCCGAACTTAGCCCTTCCTTACTTGTTTTTTAGTTTCAATTGTATTGAATTTGGGGTATATTTTTTCATATTACTGTGCGAATATTTCGCAATTTAATATTTCATATAATTAAATTCTAGTTAAATATGGATAGTAAATAGAAAGAAATTTATTGCTATTTGCTTTAAAAATTAAAAGCTTTACTTGATACGGACGGGGCGTATGAGTGACATTACTCGCAGCGAATACATTCTATAGCAAATAGTAATATATAAATAACGTAGTATAATATTTTATAGAAATTCGGAGATAATCCTTTTCTAAATCGGATAAATAATTAGCTTCTTTATAACGGGTGATCCAAGTATATGTACTTTTTGCAATAGCCCTTTCTTGACAGATCACGCGTGAGTTGTTATGTTATTTTTGTTCAGTATTGTTTGACATTCATGGAAAGGCTTACGCCAGAGCAATGCATACAAATGGTTCGACTTTATTTCGAAAATTCACGTTCTGCAAAGAGTTGTCTTACGCATGTCACTCAAATCATAATTTGAAAGCGTACAAAATACAGATTGTTCAACAACTGAAGCCACTCGACTTTCTCAAGCTAAATTGTTTCGCTTTAAGAGCTCTTGAAAACTTCCAAGAAAATCCGACGTTTTCGAACCAAATTTTGTTTAGGCGATTCTAGCTCAGTGGGTATGTAAACACGCAAACTTGCGGCATTTGGGACGAAGAGCAACCTAAAGAGCGTTGCACTCCACGGGTGGACCATCTGAGACGTAGCCGCGGGCGACATCTGAAAGAAAAAATCTTCAATGCCAATGAATGTTATAACGTATGATAATAAACATTCCCCATTAAATTTGAAGTATCTGTGTTTTTTATCTAAAAAAGGAACCTCGACATAAGTCAGCTTTTAGTATGTTTTTGTGCCAAATGCAAATTTTCGAACTACCAGTTGACGTTTTGACACAAATAGCGGCCAATTTGCAGGTTTAATAAAAAGTTTTTCCAACACCTATGTATAAGTGTTTCGCGGGCTTTGATCCTTGCAAGCTACAAGAGTATAAAATATTATATTCCTCCCGAACATAGCCTAGCTTTACTATTTAAAAATATATTTGCCAAAACCTAAAAGAATTTCATCGGCTTTGATTTCTAAAAGTTGCAAGAATATGAAATGTTTGATTATATCCGAAATAGCTTTACCTTACTTGTTTTGTAGAAATAAATAATAAACTGAAAGCCTCTATAAAATAACTGAAATTCAAAAAATCCTAGCCTTCCAAAGTAAACAGGTGGCGCCATATATCGGGTGATTTTTTTAAGAGCTTGATAACTTTTTTTTTAAAAAAAACGCATAAAATTTGCAAAATCTCATTGGTTCTTTATTTGAAACGTTAGATTGGTTCATGACATTTACTTTTTGAAGATAATTTCATTTAAATGTTGACCGCGGCTGCGTTTGTGTCCATTCGGAAAGTCCAATTTTGGGCAACTTTTTCGAGCATTTCGGCCGGAATAGCCCGAATTTCTTCGGAAATGTTGTCTTCCAAAGCTGGAATAGTTGCTGGCTTATTTCTGTAGAACTTTAGACTTGACGTAACAAAAAATAGAAAGGCGTTAAATCGATGATCTTGGTGGCCAACAATAAAAATGCACTGTTTGGTGTGGTTTGTACGCTGGTGGAATCATTGGACCGTAAAAGATTGTTGGACGCAACGTTACGGTGAATGGCGATCGCTAATGCTAACAAAATTTTTGTTGCCAAAAATGGAAGAACTGAACTTGGTTGACATGTGGTTTCAACAAGATGGCGCTACATGCCACACAGGTCGCGATTCTATGGCATTTTTGAGGGAAAACTTCGGGAACAATTGATCTCAAGAAATGGACCCGTAAATTGGCCACCAAGATCATGCGATTTAACGCCTTTAGACTATTTTTTGTGGGGCTACGTCAAGTCTAAAGTCTACAGAAATAAGCCAGCAACTATTCTTCAGCTTTTGAAGACAACATTTCCGAAGAAATTCGGGCTATTCAAAAGGCGGCCGAAATGTCGAAAAAGTTGCCCAAAATTGTTTTCCGAATGGACCATGCTAAGACGCAGCCGCGGTCAACATTTAAATGAAATTATCTTCAAAAAGTAAATGTCATGAACCAATCTAACGTTTCAAATAAAGAACCGATGAGATTTTGCAAATTTTATGCGTTTTTTTTAAAAAAAAGTTATCAAGCTCTTAAAAAATCACCCGATATATGTCGACTAGTGCGTTAGAATCTCGATTGTCCAGTGAAGTTATTGCGTCAATATGTTTGTGTTATCGGTGCGAAAAAGAGCAACATTAAATTTTGTTTCAAAATTTTTTGTGAAACGTTTCAATTGATGAAACAAGTTTATGGTAGTAGTCTGATAACTTGGGTTCAAAAAATCGAAATCTTTTTGTGCTTAATTTGAAAGTACAATGTCTTGAGAATATACTTTGAAAATTTTAGACAGAAATTCGAAATATTTCGGGAGTTATGACGAGTTTCCTAGAGCGCCTCTGAGTCCTCTCTCTCGGAGTTGCTGAACTTTAAACGCGTTTTTCTCATTGTTTTTCTGGTCGGCCCGAGTCCTAACTTTTTCTCTTCTAAATCGATAAAAATAACAACGGTAATAAAGTATTAAATTTTTTCAAATAAATGTTTTTATATTTTCAATATGTAAATATAAACACTCTAAATATTCAAGATAATTCATTTTTATTTTTCTATAAAAAACCACTCTCCAAAGAAGTCCCGAAAACAGGCATAAGTTACCAGACTACACCGTTATGGCGATGATTGCCTATCCCGTAGCAGAGTCACCAGTGGTTTCAACGTTTTCAAAGTGGTCGTGAGGACATAAATGATGATCAACATGTGGGCCAATCAAAATCCGTGATCACCGGAAATTCCAACGAAACTGTACGTAAATTCATCAAAAATCAGTTTTCGTCTGATCATAGAAATTCATGGAAATGGAATTGAACATCTCCAAAACATTGATTTATCGCATTTTGACCGAACATTTGGGCTAACTGACCGACGACCAAAAATTGATCAGAATCCAACATTCGATCGACGCTTGTGACCGATTATTTGAACAAAAATCACATTTTAACCATTAACCACTCTCCGTATTCACCTGATATGGCACCTGCGACTTCCTCCTTTTCGGAAAAATGCATTTGCCCATGAAAGGAAACGTCTGCATAAGTAGAGGCCATTCAAAAGGCTTGCGCCGGCATACTGGCGGCCATACCGGCCAACGAGCTAAAACACTCCTTCGACATGCTTTTGGACCATGCAAAAAGTTGTATGGAAGCAGAAAGACACTATTTTGAATAAAATAAATTGATTTTGCCGAAAAAACCATTTGTTCTGTTCTTTAAGTACTGTTTATTTTGAAACACACCTTGTATATATGAAATGTAAGTGAAATTCAGAGAGCACTGTTTTTAATAAAATTGTAAGTTTTCTTCTGTTATTGTGAATAGTGGGTTCAATACTTCCTATTTTTGTTTAAAATGTACACGCATATCTCATATAGAACTTAATTTGCGAGAAATAGATTTCGGTTGCCTTCCAACTTTGACATTCCTTAACTACTTTCGTTTGGACTTAATTTATTTTTATCATTTTTGTTGCCGGCGATTTTTTAAGCGGTGTAAACACTATTTGCATTCCTCTGAAATGATTTATTTGAGTTATGCTGAAGCAACAAAATTTAATATTAATACATATAACCCACATACATACATACATGCGTTTACAGAATAAGTTAGAATGCATGTAATGGTGCAATTTATATTTAAGGTTTTAAAAAGTTTATCGCTCTTTATAATATTTTTAAGTAGATGTGTACACCAAAACTAAACCAACACTTTCTCTCACCATTTTTACTAGGTTAGTCGGCCAGCAGTACTCCATTGGGTACGCCGATAAATTACTTATACGCAGTGTATGTCATAAATAAGTCAATAATAAATGAATAGCATCGTTGTTGCCAGATATTTTTCTTATATGCATGATGTTGAAACTGATATTTGAAGCAAATGTTAAGATTGAATATGGGTCAAACCAGGTCAAGTGGTTCATGAAAAATTGGAAAAATCTCCGATTTTTAAAATGTGCAGTTCATTACGAAGAGGACGCATACCCCGTGAAATAAGCATTTCATCAAAATAATTTTTTTTGTTAATATTATTGAAGGTTGAAATTTAGAGCATGATAAAATTGTGAAATTATTTTCACATAAACTACTGAAAATAAATCGATGAAATTTTGTGAACCCAATGAAATATGTTCGTGCTATATTATAAATATTTTTTCACGATCCATCTGTTTAAATAATAAAATTTTACATCATTTTTTGTTAAACAATTGAAATTTTTCATTTGTGACACAACGCGGAAAATATTCACCTTTAATAATATGCAAAAATTATGTGCATTCATACCATTCCAAAGATATTGAATTTTTGTCCCCCTACCGCTTTTAAAACGTATGGCACATCCATCGGTGCGCAATGCCCTTATGCTTGTTTGTAACACAGATGTTGGGAGCTCACGAGCGCGAAATATTTATAATATAGTATGAACATTTTTCTTTGTCTTCACAAAATTTCGATTTATCTCTAGTAGTGTATGAGAAAATAATTTTACAATTTTATCATGCCCTAAATTGTAACCTTCAATAACTTTAACAAAAAAAAAAATAATTTTGACGGAATTTTTATATCACGGTGATGTGGCACAGTGCGACTTCTTCTTTTTCGGAAAAATGCAATGCATGGTGGCCATACCGGCCAACGAGCTAATGCACTCGTTCGACACGCTTTTGGACTGTGCAAAAAGCTGTATTGAAGCGGAAGGTGACTATTTGGAACAAAATAAATTGATTTTGCACTAAAAACCATTTGTTCTGTTGTTTCTTTAAGTCCTGTTTACTTTGGAACACATCTTGTATTATTATTTTGATATCGGTAAACCACTGTAAATAGTTTCTAAATTCGCAGGTTCTTGCAGAAATCAGCTTTTTATGGAGTGAAAACTAAAGGAGTTAAATTATTTTAGTTTTCGTAATAAAGTTTTATGCGAGTGGAATTGTTTATGCTGTCACGTACGTACGTACAGACGTGCAGTTTGATGAACAATTTTTTAATATGCAGTTGGTATTATAGTTTTCGGAACTAACAACTTTAAAACGTAGGTTGTCTGTTTAATTTCGGGAATTGGCTTAGCGTTGCAATTTAGCAACTTACAGCTTTGTGATGAAGTTCGATGTTATACCATATAACCTCAGAACGATATTTGTGTTATTTACAGTAACTTATAATATTCATATGTGCTAATAAATGAAATTAAATCGCGAATCTTTTCACGCTATTATTTTTTACAACATTTAATGTGTATAATCTCAGCAACGGGGCATCGATATACTTATCTCAATTTTTGGCAAATTGGCAAATAATTTGACAACTTTAACATTTACAAAAATTTTTATTTGCTATTTTTTGAATGAATTCTTTTTTATATAAAATATTCAATCAATGGTGTTTTGATAAAATCTGTTGCAGAGGGCAAAATTAAGTGATTTATTGGAACAAGTTTTTTAACAGAAGAAGGTCATGAGAAAAATATATAGAATTTTCATTTAGAAAAATCTTCAATGTAATTAATGCACTATATTTTTATTGTGTAAGTCTCCAAGTTGGAATCAAAATGAAAGAAAAGCCAAATGAACTTGAAATAAAGCTGTGAAAGAAGAAACAAATATTTTACAGAGACGACTTTATTACAAAGTCAAGCGCCTCAATGAAGATCTGATAAGACATCAGTATCAATATGTGCTTATTAGGTAAGTTCATAGTTACGCACGTAAGTATTAAGGCATCAGCTGGTTATATCCTTAAATCAAAATTGACATTACCTAATAATTTATAGTAAAACAATGCTGTGAAGATGCTTAAACAAATTTACTTTCAATTAAATTTAAAAATACATGCACCTCTGCCTATGAGATGAAAAGGTCTGCACAGGAGAAATTCTGGATTACAATATTTTCCAAGAAAATATATTTACTAATGTCTTATTCAGTTGTTAAAATAATCTTAAATAAAAAAAAATTAAATAAAAAACAAATTAAAATTAACAATTATTGCAAGATACAGAAATTTAGATTTCCTTGCTTTACAAACATTGGTAGGGGGAAGAACTGAAATAATTTCTTTCCACAAATGTTGGTGGAATAAAATTAATACCTTTGCGTATAATAATTTTACTGATAAAAACAAGGTTCTCACTACTATTAAAATCATTGATATGAACAGACATAAATTTTGTTTCCATTCATTCAACATTTTTAAAGCCTATGTTATATAACATTAAGAATGAAATATAATATCGCAGAATGTTTTGTGAAAGTAGCGCAACTATTTTCTTTCTGAGTAGCAATTGCTGCACGGAAAGCGGCAGATGGTAGACTGTGCCTACTTGACAACTCACTTGCAACGGAACAAAACGTACAAGCATGTTGTGTAAGTCTGAGTATGCCGTACATGTAAATGCAAATACTCGCATAGGTATTGCACCCATGTACCAACAGTTTCGCACATTTTCAATATACAGCTATCATTATACTATAGCTATAAGGAATGAGAAATTATTCGCATAGTTTAGCAAACTAAGTATATTTGTAGGAAACACTTAATATGTTAGGTATTTATAAATTTGTTGCAATATTTCATTCAAAATGAACTTTGGTCGTAAGCGAAAAGCAAAAATGTCATTGTGAGAAAGAGGAAACAAGCTTGACATGTGCTAAAACCGCTGAACTAAAATGGAAATGTGAATTTGTACTGTCGCACATAAGAAAGATAACTGTATACGGAAGTAAACTGATTGTATGTACATATGTATGTAAAACAACTTACATTTACATTCTTAGAACATAGCACACTTATACATACATGCTCTAATGGAATTGTTTCTTAAACCATTTCAACAATAGGCAATGCGCTTGCGCATATGTTAAGTAAGAGCAAGCCCACATTTGACATAAGAATTTGTGTGCCAAAGCGACAAATTTACAGAGAAGTTTTAATTAAATCCCAATTCCTTACATATGCGTTAGTGTGAATATAGACTTTGGGGAACTACATTATTTATTCATTTCGATTGTTTGAAAAAAAAAGAAGTTTTACTTCTTATCCGAATACAGATGAGGAGAACAAATCGTATGAGTGACATTAGTAGCAGCTAATACGTTCTATAGCTCTTTGTAATATGTGAAAAACGTAGTAATTAGAGAAATTCACTGTACTTATTATATTTAAATAGGAAGACTAAAAAATAAGGTTTAACTTACAAAACCTAAATTTAACGTATACAATCGATACAAAATTATTACTGCATTTCACGAAATACATTTTTTCAAAAAAAAAAAACCTGAAAAATTCTTAAGAACAAGGGCTATAAAGAAGTCCCTAGAGCTAGATAACCACAGAGATATCAGCAATCATAATCAAAACAGTTAGAATTTGTTCAAAATTTTAAAATTCTTAATTTATTCTTCAAAATCTATGTTTGTCTCCCCCAAAGTAGTCCTCTTCGGCCCTCATGCTCTTGTGCCAACGTTCAATGCGAGGAGGAATTCACGTTTAATATCATCAATTGACTAAAATCTATTTAACTAGAGCGGTTGTTTGAGTTCGCTAAAAAGCCAGAAGTCACAAGGAGCTAGATAAGGCGAATACGTAGGCTTGGACTCGATTTTCGTTGAAAATTTGGCGAAAAAACTCATGAAGAATCAATGCAATATTCGAAGGTGCATCGTAGTGCAAAAGCCAAGAGTTGTCGGCCCATAATTCCGGCCTCATTTTACGAATAGCTTTGCGGAATCGATCCATAACACCCAAATAATATTGATTGGGCCGGTCTGAAGGAATTCGGGGAGTACCACACCTCGATAAACGGCATAATCTTACCTTTGATCTGCTTTGACGTGTTTTTTTCGGTTTCGGCTCACCATAGCAATGATATGCAATATCTGAATTATCGTCTGTTTCCGGGTCTTAAGTATAGATCCAAGACTCAACGCCATTAATTTCATCGGAAATCGCCTTGCGCCTTAGGAAATAATAAACGCCAAATTCTTCGAAGATATCTCGTTAATTAATACATATTTCTATATTAGCACTTGACTCGGACTGTTCAGCTTATATGGCAGCTATATGCTTTAGCACCAGTTTCTTGGTGAGAAAAGGACGTGTGCAAAATTTCTAGTGGAGATCTAAAAACTGAGGCACTAGGCCGCATATGTACAAACGGAGAGACAGACAGACTTGACTAATGGACTCAGCTATATATATTTTGTAGGGTTTTCGACGTTTCTTTTTAGGTGTCACAAACTTCCTGGTAAACTTAAAGATACCTCATAATCATCAAAGCAGCAAGAAGCTCAGTGGCTTGACTTCAAAGGTGTCAAGTGGTTAAGTAGTGATGAGGTATTTAGAACGAGTCGTCTATACCTATAGCTGCTGTCAACTATGGAGTGAGCATTTACAGCCATTTCTTTTGTTAGGTTATAGTCCTTTTTGTTGTTTTGCTCATGCTAACTCATTGTGCTCTTTTCTTCTAGATGACATTAATTCTCATTGTTGTGTGATGTTTTATTTATGTACAAGTGTCTGTATATTTGTATATTTAAGAGTAAAAGAGTTTGCCGACTACAAGTTTTTACCACCTTTATAGCACTAGTTTGCCGTATAAAATACTTTTGTGTGCTATCCTCCATTTCGTTTTCTTCTTATTATTATATTTCGTTCTATTTCATATGTTTTTCCAAGCGTATTAAGCAGATATATGGCCTGATGACTGTGTTCAGCTTGCCTTCTAGCATTGCGGTGACGCAGAGTCACCTGACTAAGTGACTGACAACTTCCATTTGCAACCCACAATTATGCAAATTTCTAGCGGTATAGTCTGCTTCACTTCACTTTAGCATTTTTTGCATTTCATTTGGACATTTTTTCATTATTTGTGCCTTCGCAGTTTATGCCTACAGTAATATTTTTTTGTTTCATTGTTTATTAATAGATGATGCGGATATAATAAAAAACGCCCTGAAAAGCATAATTGCATTTTAGAAGCGAAATCATAAAGTGTTCAGGAAAACAAAATAACTTCTAAACCACACAAAAAGTTCTTACTGATATAAGTTTTGATTAAGCTTGATAAGGAGCCGGAGCTTTAAGGAAGTACATATATGTATTAACTTTCAATTAATTTACGTATGACAAAAAACTTGGGCGAAACCTTGACATAGTATGTGAGATATCTTAATGAATCTCAGAGAATATTTTCAGTATATGGCATGTTAATAGTATGTGGTGTTGGAAAAATAGATTAAATCTGGTCAATAATACCCCCAACTCCCGAACGGATTTCTCGGGCTTTGATTCCTGCAAGTTGCAAGAGTATATAATGTGCGGTAACACCCAAACATAGCCCTTCCTTAACTATTGCATACAAAGTTTTTCAATACCTTCTACTATATTCTCGCGTTTGATCTTTTCAAATTGCGAGAGTGTAAAACGATCGGTTGCACCCGAACGTCAATTGTTTTATCAAGAAAAAAATATGACCTTATTATATTTTATTTGAATGTACACTCAGTCCTTTTTTACGCGATTTTTGGTTCTGCCACTAATCGCGTAAAAAAAATCGCGTAAAAATGGTTAGTTTTCCAATATTAACTGACGAATTGGTTCCGATTATAAAAAATATCGCGTATAACAAAATATACGCGCAAAAAAATATTCAAAAATAATACAATAAGTTTTAAATTTCAGACTTATGATTTATTCATTCATATCAAAATAAAAAATACAAAACAAAAACCATATATAAAAGAGAAGAAAATAGAAAATAGGTAGATTTATTGGAAAAACCGTTGAATGCTGTTTAATCACTGTCATTATCCGTAGTGGAAATTATTCTTAGCCGCTTATTTTGATGGCCGGCACTGATATCACTAGAATTTGTATCAGAATCAATAGTAAGAAATTCCGATGTAGTTCTTCATATCTTAACATGCAGAGACTCAATTCTTTTTGAAAAATTCGTGCACGTTCGGCGTCAGTATCATTTGCTACAAAATAATTTTCCAATTCTGCTGCAAGTTTAAGACCAAGCAAAAAACGAAAAAAAGCAATCGCGTTAAAGTGAGAAATTCGCGTAAAAAAAAGGAATTTGCGCTGCAAAAATAACCGCGTTAAAGTGAAATAGCGTAAAAAGAGATCGCGTAAAAAAAGGACTGAGTGTATATGTATGTTAGCTACTTACCAGGAAAAGTATGAAGAGGCTTACTTAGAAGTAATTTTTATGTAAAGATCTATATGTATTATAACCCTACCCAAAATCCAAAAAGTGCAAAGCAATGAAATAAACACTACAGTTATGTCACTTAGACTATAGATATACTATTTTATTGTTTTTATGCATTACTTGTATTAAATGAAAAGTCATCTGCATGTAAGCGGCAACCCTCTTTTTATTATGAGGCTACTGTTTTTGCCAAATAAGCAAATGTAATAAATTTGTAAGCAATTTTTTATTCGTGAGGAAATTCGAATTTTCAAAGTCATTTTATTGCATACACTTTTATCAGAAAGGTAAAAAAACATTTTTAGTATTTTTTAGGTTTTATATTTCAAAAAACATTCTGAAACGAAATTTGTCTCATTTGTGAAAAAATTCAATTTGAGACAATTGGATATATGTATGTATATGGACAAAATTAAAGAAAACTTTCTAAAGACTTATAAGATTCATAGATTTTGAAATTAGAATTTAAGAAAAATGTACAGAATTTTAGAAATAGTAGAATGCGCTACGACCACGGATGTGCTCCTCTTTATTGCTGGTTGTCATCCTCGAATGATATAGGGTTTTCAAATTGTGTTACATGTTAGTAAAAGGATGAACGCAGGCAGCCAAACAATTAACAGCAATTACTTCTCAATTATATAATTTAAATAGTATGTTTAATTTTCATATATAATAGAAGTTTCAAGTGCTCCCAGTGCCCTTTTATGTCCAAAAAACGAAGCAACAAATAAAATAGTATTGTGAATACTCTACAACGAAATTTCATTCAAAGGAATTTAACTTTCTCAAGGAAGCAAAGTAATTTCCTGTTTTCGTATTTGAGATAAATAAAGTAACAAGCCATTGCATAGCTTATCTACGAATAAATAAGAAGTGGTAGCAACAATTATGCCGCACATGCAAAACATTATTGCTCCTGTATTAACGGCCGAACAAACAGAAAAGTTTAGCTGTACGACTGCAATTATGCTAGAGCCAGGGCTAAACGTTTATGTCTCAATCTTTTAATAAAATAAACTCCACACTTCTGTAGCAATGGTGCACGCGATAGAATTAAATAAATTACCCAAGGCGCCGCTTAAGAGTACAGCGGGTTGTAGCCACCAAAAGGTTTGATTAAAAATTGTTTGCACTTGCAAAGTCTAGCTGCTAAGTGCTTTCTCAATCACATTATTATTGCATATAGCGTGAGTTCCCTTGATATTCAGTATCTATGTGTGGACATGCAGCAATCTTCTAGGCTCTCCAACTAAACGAATGATCGTCTGAATGCATTTTGGCGTTGATTTATGTACGTAGTAATAAACAAGAAAGCCTCAGTGGTGTAAAGCATGGAGCTAGAAGTGTTTTCTAACATATGTATGTTCCTGTGTTAGTGGGCGTTGTGTACACATTTCACCCATATTCTAGGTAACAGTGTTTACAGCACTTATATTTTGTATAGTTTGGTAGTGTATTTTCTGCGCAGACATATCCTATCTGTTTCAATTGGACCACCCCCTCCCCGTTGCTTGCGTGCGTGTCATTCGCCTATAAATTATTTCCGTTTCTGCATAAATTAGAGGCGTGAAATTTAAGGCAAATACCACTGTTTATGCAAAATATTTTTTTTTAATGAGCTGAACTTTAATTTATATATTTTCTTATACATATAAATATATGCGTACATATATATAAAATTGTGAAATAATTTAAAATTCTTAAAATAAGAGCTCTTAATTTTTAAAAATATAACTTACACCTATTTTGTTAATGTGTAAATGGATGCCCAACTTAGTATTTAAATTTTTGATAAATCATTTACATTCGCGTTGAGAACCATATGGAAGTAAAAATGCGATTGATTATTAATGATTATTAGAATATACTTTATGCTTGACAAAGCTTTTAATGTTGCAATTGAAATGATTGTATAAACACGGAAAAACGTTAACTTCGGTTGCACCGAAGCTAATATACCCTTCACAGGTGCATTTCTTTTAGTAACTATGTGTTCAGTTTATATGGAAGCTATATGCTATAGTAATCTGATCTGAACAATTTTTATGGAGATTATATTATTACCTTAAGATTCGTGAAGATACCAAGTCAAATGCGAAAGTTTTCCATACAAGCCCTTGATCCGTACAAGAACTTTTTTCCGATCGTTCAGTTTGTATGGCAGCTAAATGCTATAGAAAGCCGATCTGAACAATTTCTTCGGAGATTACATTGTTGCCCTAGAAAATAACCTGTGCCAACTTTTATGAAGATACAGTGTCAAATGTGAAAGCTTTGATGGTGACCATCCTTTATGTTGAATGGGTTGATATAAAAGTAGAAGTGTGATGAGTTTTGTTGAGATTTATGAGTATGGTGTCATCGGATGTGGTGTATTGTGCGGTGCCTTCTTAGGGTGCGCCCGTTTTTCCCGACTAGAGTGGAGGGAGGCTTAACTCATTTAAACAATTGAAATTATTATTTGCTTTATTCTTATATATATGTACATATATCCGTTCTTAATTTAAAGTTAAGATTTCCAAATATATTTTAGAGGTCTCCGACGTTTACTACTGAATGTTACGTACTTCAAGGCGGACTTAATATACCCTATACAGGGTACTAAAGTATTTAAGTACCGCCCAAAGGACGTATAAATCATGATTACAAACATATTATAAAAATATAGTGTTTTTCTACATACCAGTTATATAGTACCATCAATTACTTGGCCTAAAAAATTTAGTGAATTACTTGTCATTCTCTACATAAGTTCAATGACAACAAAAAATTTCTACACCAAACGGAAATGTTTATTACTATTAATCTTGTGTGCATTACACATCACTGAATTCAATCCACAGCTACATATTTTTTCGGGTTCACTCAATCGTATTTTGTTTAAGCGAAACTATTAATCATGTCTCAATTTGTGCCAAATTAAAGCGTTTCCGCCTACTAGTTCGAACATCCGGCCGCACTAATAGCCGCAGCGAACTGCCTTTGGTTTTTCCCACATACACCTACACAAAATTTTACAATGTGTGTTCTCAGAAATCTCAAATTTAATAAGGAATGTTTATTTTCATTCAAAAGAAGATTCCTTGGCATTTAGTTTTTGAAGATTATATCTTTCAAATATTGGCCGCGGCTACGTATCAGATGGTCCATTAGTTGAGTCCAATTTTCGATGACGCGTTCGAGCATTTCGATTGGTAACTTACGAATTGCGCGTGACAATTTGCTCTAAGGCCTGAATTAAATTTTGTCTACATAGACTTTAGACTTTACATATCTCCTTCTTCTATAATGGCGTAGACAGCGCTTATGCGGCTATAACCGAGTTAACAACAGTGCGCCAATCGTTTCTTATTTTAGCAATTTGGCCAATTCGATATAACAAGTGCAGCCAGGCCTTTTCCACCTAATCTCTTCAACGGAATGGAGGTCTTCCTTTTCCTCTGCTACCCCCGGACGGTACTGCGTCGAATACTTTCAGAGCTGGAGTGTTTTCATCCATACGGATGACATGAACTAGCCGGCGCAGCCGCTGTCTCTTAATTCGCTGAACTATGTGAATGTCGTCGTATATTTCATACAGCTCAGCTGGACGGGAATAAAAACTGACCTACAGACTTTACATATCCGACAGGAAAAAGTCTAACGGTGTGATATGTTGGTGGCCAACTGACTAGCCCAAAATGTGAAATTTTCTGCTCACCGAAGTGTTCTCTCAATAAATTCATTGATTGATGCGATGAGCGGAAAGTGGATCCACCTTGTCGAAATCAAATATCGCCGAAATCACTAGTTTCAATTTCAGCCAACAAATAGTCATTTAGCATAGCGCGATAACAGTCGCCATAGACGGTTACGTTCTCACCGTCATAAGTTTTTAAGAAATAAATTGACCGATGATTCCACCGGGCCACAAACCACACCAAACCCTTGTTTTTTTATGAAATGGGAGCTTTTGAATCTCTCCAGATTACTCTTTGTCACAAATGCGGTTTGCATACTCATTGAGCCAGAAACGCTTGTTCATCGCTAAACAAAATTTGGCTCGACAGCGTCTAGGATCTTCTTGGAGCTTTGCTTCCGCTTGCGAAATTCGTGGGCTTCAGGTAAATTTAATGACAAACAATACAGAACAAAAATAATACGACTGCCTGACACAACTCACTCACTCTACCAAAAAAATGCTATTGAAAAAAGTACATCTACTTGATCACCCTTTATTTATGTGATTGTCAGTATTGCAAATGATGTGCAATCTTACGTATTTATAAAGGTCATACTAAATTAATTCCCGATGCAATGAGATTATAAATGGAATAGCTTTTGTCTTTGGTATTATCCGAAAACTTTTCTCTTCCTCCTTTTTTTAGTTTGGCAATTTGACAAAGTATAATTATTTAATGCGGCATTTATATGTGAATTATTTAGTTGTGTCTTGAACACGACTGAGAGGAGTATACTGCTCAGTGCTTAAAGGACTTAATGCTAAAAAATTTAATTACTCAGTATGGCATTTTTGTCAAATATTTATAAAAAACTATTTTTTGTTTTTATTGAAATTTTTGGAGTGATTTTACTTCTGCGATCTCCACCTAGTTTCCAATTAGTATTTATATACATATGTCCCCATATCTGTAATTCGTTACGGAGAACAGTAGCAATCAACCAAGTGTTTGTGTACTCAGTTAAACTTGCAAATGGAGCACGAAGTAATTCTGCCAAATGAGAGTCAAAGAAATTGTACTCGAATCCACGTACAAACTCGCACACTTAACCACGAAATAAGGTATATAAACGTTCAACCTCTTGATTTTTTATGTTTATATATTTAAAAATATTGTAGCACTAAGCCAAAAGTGATAATTTAGGAAAAAGGTAGTCAAAGTTATCAAGTGTCATCAGACAAACAGACCAAAAGTACAGACACAACCACAAAAGACAGATCACACATCAACAACTGTATTACGGGACACAAAAAATGAATATCACAAAAATTTGCAAATAATTAGACAGCAGCATCTAAAGAAAATAGACCAAATTAGATATTTTTTGAATTAAAAAAATTATACTAGTACAAAACAGTAGACTGGTGGACATAATTGAAAAGCAAATAAAAAGTTTGTATTGTTTCAGCAGTTTTTTCCAATTTTCGGAGAAAATTTAAACGAAACATTCGTGGTGCTTTGTGTGCGTGGCAATGGTACGATTCATTTTTTTTATTAATTTTTTCCAAGGAACATGTGTACCAAGTTTTATTATGAATCTTAATTTTTACTGAAGCTGCAGAGTGCATGGACGGACGGAAAGAGACAGACAGACAGTCACCCGGATTTCAACTTTTCTCGTCATCCGGATCATTTACATATATGTAACCCATATCCATTTCAATTAGTTTTAAGTAATTCGTAAAACCGTTGGGTGAACAAAACCATAATGCTCTGTAGCAACTGGTTCCAAGAGTATTATAAGGTATATGTGCGTAAGTACTACCACACATCAGAATTTAGTTTAGTAAAAATTGTTAATAAAACCTCAAAAGACTGATAAGAAAAATGGAGTTTATTTCATTTGTTTATATGAAAAATTGCGTATTTAAAAGTAGGAAGACTGATTCAAAAAAGTAAGGGGAAAAGATAATGCAGAAAGGTGAGAAAAAATACAAGCAGAAAAAAAATATGTAAAAACAGCAGATATTTTGTCAAGAGGAAATCGTGCAGTTTGTATGTATGCGTATGTGTGTCAAACAAAATGTGAGAACAACAACTGAGATACCCTATATAGGTTTGGTACATCTAAACATATATTTTTATTTAGAAGATTTTCAAGAGGAAACTACCTTGCAAGAAATATTCAACCCATGTTTTACTGGCAGAATCTCTTGCAAACAATTAAGTTAAGTAATTTAATAGAATACTTATTATAAACCACTGAATGTGCATCTCCTTTTGGATTATAAAAATGGAGCAAACTGCTTTGCTGAGGAATGTCATGAAAAGAGTGTTTAATACAAATATTTTCCATTGTTGATTTTATATTGGACGGGAAAACTTAAATGTTGCTAAAATATTGCTAAAATATTCCGAAATGAAAAATAAATAAACTTAATAAAATAGGTCGCTTCGCCGAACCAAATATATATTTTAAAGATGAAGCAAAGAAATGAAATGAATGAATGAAGCCTTCATTTAATATAACATATGTATGTCATAATCATTTAAGAACGAAATACAATGTCACAGAACGGGTTAATAGAATGAGCCAACTTTACAACACACTTCCAAAAGAAAAAAAAACGTGCAAGTATTCTGTGCAAGCCTAAGTAAGTCATGCGGATATATTTAAATGCAAATACTCACACATTCGAATTGCGCGCATTCGCCAACAGTCTTACACGTTTTCAATATATGTAAATTTTTCATTGTTCTATAGCTATTAGGAATGAGAACTCTTGTATAAATTTTTCACATAGTTTAACACACCAATCATATATTTTGCAAACACTTAATATGTGCTCTACTGATATTGTTGTTGCAACACTTTATTCGAAATGAATTTTTCTCTTAAGCTAAAAGCAAAAATGGCACTAAGAGGGGGAGAAAACAGTGTTAAAAATATGCTAAAGGGCTGACCTGACGTGAAAACTTGAAGTTGTATTTTTCTGCATGATTAAATATGTATGTATGAGAAAAAAGTCTGGAAGGCGTGCACATTTTTAAACGACTTGAATTTTAATACATTATAAAACAAACCCATGCACCCACAAATATTATTATTGGATTATTTCGTAAACCTTTTCAAATACAAGCAATGCGCCTGCGCATATGCTAAAAAATAGAGCATGCCCACATTAGACTTTAGAATTTGTATGGCAAAGCGACAAATTTATATGGAAGGTTCAATTAAATCCCTATTCCTTACATGCAAGTTCGTTTGAATAGAAAGTTTTTGGTTATTATTTCGGCTACATTATTTATTAATTTCAGTTGTATTGATTTTGGGGTATATTTTTTCATATTACTCTGCAAATGTTTCGTAATTTAATAATTCGTAAAATGAAATTCTAATATGTGGAATATGGATGGTAAATAGAAAAAAACTTATTGCTACTTTCTTTCAAAAATTAAAAGTTTTATGGTGACATTAGTTGCAGCAAATACGTTCTATAACAGATATACATATGTATAAAATACGTAGTATTTATGGAAATTCATTGCAGATATTATATTTAAATAATACGTCACGTACAGATAAGATTCATCTAAATAATTACATAATCCCTACCAATAATTGTCGCAAATTAAATTCTATATTGCCATTCAAAAATTATAAATTATAGTCAAAAATAATATCAAAAGTGGTGCATTTCTAAAAAAACATAGACTTCCTTAGAGTTGGGTCCAAAATCCATTTTCTTAAAACTTACAAAATTTAACCCAATTGCACCGCATTTGCACGAAAAGTTAAGCTTCACAAAATCCGACTGAAATACCACTTTATTGTTACTAGAATTTTCACAAAACCATACAAGTCCCTTAAGCAGCAATGGAATTGAAAGCAAACTTACTGGCATTATAAATAAAATGCTTTATTACAAATTTACTTTAAATAACTACGTGCTTATTACACTAACCTTTCTAAAATTTGAATTTCAAGTCAACGTATAGTATTATAAATAGAAAATATAACTTATAATTTTAGGTATAGTATATATTTCTTCTCTGATAATAATTAGCAACAGTATACTTGTATTGATTGCAAGGTAACAAACCCCTTAATTTTCCAGTTGATACCTAGTCTATTAAGAAATCGTATTATTACAAAATTTTAGTTTAGTTTGGAATCTTTTTGATTTTCTCAACACTTTTGATTTCGCTTCAGAAATTCGATTATGACTTTAATTTTTTTTACTATATACGAGTCATCAACCGGAGCCAATGCCATACATCAGTGCGAACTACGAACTACATTAACTACGAAGACAATAGCCCACACAAAATTTGTAACTGAAATGCAAATAAGCTAAAGTGAAGGGAAAACGCCAATGCCGTTAAAAATTTGCTTAATTGTAGGTTGCAAATGGAAGTTGTCAGTCATATAGTAAGTTGATTCTCCATCTCAGCTAGACAAGCAGGCAAGCAGTGCAGAGTCATCAAGTCATATATCTAGTTAATATGCTTTAAAAAACTAAAAAGGACTGGCTGCACAGTTAACAGTAGCTGTGGGTACGAAGGACATGCCAACAATAACTCACCAGCTAACAAGTTGATACGATTCCAGTCACACCACTGAGCCTTTCGCTGCTGCTTTCAAGTCTGAGAACTTATATTTGATTTTGCTAACCATTTGTGTATACTTTTGCAACCTGTTGCTACAGAGTTTTATGGTTTTGTTCACCTAACGCTTGTACGTATCACCTAAAACTAAGCGAGATTGATATGGGGTTACATATACATACCTGTACATGATCAGGATGACGCGAAAAATTGAGATCCGGTTGGCTGTCTGTCTGTCCGTTACTTTTTACTGAAGTCACATATCCCCAAATTTAGTTCGTGGCATTCCTCTCATAATCCCATGTCACGGTGCGAAAATAGACGAAATCGGACAACAAAGACGCCTATTTCCCATATAGCACAATTTTAAATTCCACTTGATTCTTTCACTTTCCAGTACAAAAATCAATAATCATTTAAATTAACGGGATAAAACTTTGCACGAATAATGTCTTTGGTATGTGGCACCTTACAACCAAAAATTGTCCAAACTCAAACAAAGATGTTTAAGTCCCTACCGAATATGTGGACCCCAGTATCTATAGTTGACTTTTGACCGAATATACATATATGTCAATGTGTGAGATATATAAATGAAAGTCAAGCAGAATCCTTTCCCGGCAGTAGAAATTCTGTGTATCTGAACCCCCATATAACTAATATAAATACTATTTTTGAACTTCGGATGACTTAACATTACATATATCGGTCAATATTTGAATTATCTCAAATTACAACGCGTGTTTCACTCATAACATTTTTAAGATTAAAGTTAGAATTTGACTCACTGAGATGCTCAACTAAAAGCTAATTGCCTGTGCAAAGCCCGAATTTGAAAATTCCGATTAAAACAGAAGAACGTCCGTTCGCGGGTATATTTTTATCCAAAAAAATTCTTTATTACAGTAGTTCATTAGTTAGCCAAAACCTTAACATAACGGCTTGGACTAGTGGTAAGTATGTGTACAAAAAAAAAAAGAGGGGTGAGTATATGTAATTATAATTCAGTTCAGCAATCTCATAATTCATGGTTATAGAGTACTCTAATATATTGGTAGTAGATGATGGTTATGTTAATATACTATAAAAATTGTGAGTATTTTACATGATGTAAAACATTTTATAATACTCAAATATTATTAAATTAATTTGACAAATTTATTTCTTAAAAAATGTTTTTATATTTATAAAGTCGCTTGACGCAACAACAGTTTATCTTTGTGTCTGACTTGGGCGAAAACTTCACCCAAATATGGGTTACATCAAGATTTTCGAACATCTGGCTGATTTCAATCCTTATGATTGGTAATTGTATATGAGAAACCTTAATAAAATCCAGCCAACATTTTTGTAGTATGTGGCATGCCTTTTAAGGTATTTCCATGGCTTTGATTCCTGCAAGTTGCAAGAGCATAAAATGTTCGGTTGCACCGAACTTAGCACTTCCCTACCTCTTCATATATATATTATTTAGTGTGATACTTTATTTTGCTATTATTATTATGGCTATTGTGTCTAATATTGAAAACAATAGTATTCCACTATTTTTATACCAATGCGCAAAAGAAATGTTAGATTCATGATCAGAGTGATGACCTAAGTCGATTTAGCTATGTATGTCCATCTGTAGATATATATGCGAACTAGTCTCTCAGATTCTGAGATACCTATTTTGCACTTGTATCTCTATTATTTGAGAGGCGTTAAAAAGAAAGTTTTCTTTAATAAATCATTGTATTATTGTAGGGTATTACAGCCTCACTACTATTGAAGCTATCGTATAATTAAGCATTTTGTGTTAACATTAGCTATGAAGGAAATTTACTCTGGGAGGTTACGAATGAAGTGATTCGAATTATGTATAATTAAATTGCATGGCATTTGTGGCATTAAGCTCGATAGAAAAACTGTTTCACATAAAAATATTTGGTGCTCTTTTCTACAAATTCTTCGATATTTGTTAAGTAGAGGTTACTTCATATCTATTTTTTCCCGATTTCAACAATGCATGTTTGTGAATATTTTAGACTATTATAAAAACAGTTTTCCACAATAATTTTTAAAGCAACCTTTATCCGTCTTAAACCACCAATCCCAAAATAAAATAAACAGAGAACTTCAAAAACCCTAAAACACGAAGTGTACTCAATTTTATAAATATAAATACTATCACGAAATAAAATAACCACTGATTAGAGCTGAAACTAGATACGCAGCATTTAATTATATCCGTTTTGCTAATTGTCCGGCGGTATAGTATGTAATAAAACCAGAAATGTTGACTAATTTTATGTGTTTGTGGTGGACAAAGGCTCGCACAGTTTCATAGACTTACGATAATATTTCCAATATGCAAATATATTTTCACGCGTTTACTTTAATAGGTTTCGTATATCACCAAAAACACTCCTGCTTACTTACTAGCTTATTATTGGTAGTATTGTTTGACCGAAACGACTGCCTTTACGTGTAATCATAAACACGTGCACGCACAAAAAATTAATACCTATTCATCAGGATGGCTGGCCATTTATCCACTTGAAAACTATTATTGAAACGTTTAGCATTTCAATCGTTTCATTTGCTCTTCTTCCTGAAAATTACGATAGTTTCGTTAATTGCAAACAAGAGCATTCAGCGCATTATGCTAATTTACCATCGCATTTAGTTCGAAACGGTAACACAATAACAGCGAAAATTCAATTACTTATAATGAGCGATATGCACCATGGTTTATCAGGCATGGTGGATCGCCACAAAGTGTGCAACAAATCCAATTCAACAAACAGTGTTGTAATTGGAAAATTGAACGAAAATATAACTGGCACCTCCACTAATGTTCTTTTTTGCCAATACTACATATACCAACAACATCATCGCACCTTTACACTTTACGCACCGATATGTCAAATTTCTACGAGCAAATGTCAGAAAGCAAATGCTGCGGGCTGATATTTTAGCCGATTATGATTATGTGCCGATCCGCCATCCAAGCGTAAGTATCTATATGTGCTCGAATTTTAATTATGGTTTTACTAAGAGCGTTTAGCAGTACGCATTTCATACTTAAGAGTTCTGTTAACAGTGTAAAATTTTGATTGGGGTGATGTGATGCGTAAGTATTTATATAGACCTGGGCCTTCCTTAACGAATAATTATTAAGTTAGTTTATTTTCTCTTTCCCCATATGTAATCTTCAGTAGGCTATTAGTTGGACTAATTGGCTTATTTGTATAAATTTGCAAAGTAAAATCCATCAAGTTCAAACATAATATAAACATGCATTTCTTGGAAACTTACTAGCCAACTTATCGGACATATATGAGATAGAATACAAAAATGTTCCCAAGGCTTGTTTCTTGGTTGACGTATCTCTAAATCTTTAATCTTTTAGCTCCACCACTCGGCAGTTGTGTTTTTCTTCCTGTAATAAGGCACGACACAGATCCGTCTGATAATAAATAAATGCCACCGAAAATGGATGGAATTGTGGAAGAACAATTCATAGATTTTACACGATGATAATGCACCATCGCACTAAGAAACTAAGAAAACTTGTGAAAGAATCCAAAGCCAAAGCCGCAATAAATACCATCGGTCAACCACCGTATTCACCAGATTTGGCTCAGTGTGATTTTTTCTTGTTGCTCAATTGTCGCACTTTGGAGCCCGTTTTCAAACGAAGAGATGAAACAAGATTCTCAGAAGAAGCTGAAGGCCATCCCAAAAAGTGCTTATAAAAAGTTTTCGAGGGTTGGAAAAATTGTTTGCCTAAGTGTATTATGTGTGGTAGGGATTACTTTGAAGGCGATAAAATAAATATTTTTGAATTTATGTATTTTATGCCATCAAATATGCTATTTCCCCACTATATGGATAAACGTTCCAAATGCTGTAATAATTCTGTACTCTGCACTTAGAGCTAAGTATTCCTGATAACAGAGTAAAATAATTATAAACATTCTATCAAATAACTCCAACTTCCGTGCAACATTTTTTACATCTACGATACTCCAGAAAATTCCCCACAAACTAATCTTCTACAATTCAGTCAGCACCATTCAAGCAAATATATTCAATTGGTCGTGAGGGAAAGCAAATTTGGCAGCTAGTCAACCAAGTCAAAATCCTTCCGCTCAACCTAAATAACAAACAGTTTTTGCAACAAAAGCGAAAAAATAACAACAAGAGCGTGAATAAAATAAAATTTAAACGCTGTTCACGTAGCTTTACAGAAAAGTTATGTACCGAATATTTGATTATTCACACAAAATGCCAATACATGCAAATATGTTTGTGAATGGGAGATAGTAATTGTTGTTGCTCGCTGCTAGTTATTATTATACTCTTGCAATATGTTGCTGCAGACAATAATAGTTTTATTCATCTAACGGTTGTATGTATCACCTAAAAACAATCGAGTAAGATATTGGGTTATGTATATATAAATGATTGGATTGACGAAACGAATCCGATACCTTAAGGTATTTGCCCGACTTTGATTGGTGCCATTAGTGCCAGCCCTACTTTTTTACAGTATTCTGCATTCACGTCTCTTTACTATGTACTGGCTATAGTAGGAAACTTTTTCTTATTAAATTTGACAGCAGGCGCTGTTGTTGCTATTATTGTTTATTATTTGTATTGCTACAATAGTAAAAATACATATTCTTTGGCTGAACTCACTCAGAAACACATATTAGAACGTAAAAGCGCATACATTGGCGTAACAGCGCGCGCACACAGATGACTAAACATGCGAAAAATTTAGAAATGTTAGCGTGAACAGTGCGAACAGTTGCAGCTGAGCCGTTAAAAAATTCAGAAAACATTTTTTTTATTGTTGTTGCAGGTTAAAAGATATTTGTTTCTATTTCACTTATAAGGTCTTTTGGTGGCTGTCAATGTTGTGAAATGCATCTTAGTACAGCGAAAAGACAACAGTGCCAACAACAACCAAAGCACCGTTGAAAATCATGTCAGTGGTATTGGCAGAGCTTTTCGCATAACTAAAACATACCGCATCATACAGTCCAATCAAATAATTTGCAATTCAACTGCCAGAGAATACGGAGGTTAGTAAACATTAAAGTGAGTAGATTTTTTCTATAAAATCGTGTATGCGGGAAACATTCTACGTATCATTATGAACAACTTTGGCTGAGAAATTAGCGGTCTAAAACCGGTTTCAAGCCAGCGAGTCTTAAACAGAGAAGTACACAAATTCTGAATATTAGATTGTATGGGAAATACATATGTGATATAGTTTTCCGACTTGACAGATTTCAACAAATGATCAATATAATATCAAAATATAAATATTTTTTAAATTTCATGCTAATATCTCAAAAACTGACGAAAAAGTGTATAAGGTCCCTAAACAGCTTCAACTTTAAACACGCTGTCTCAAACCGTTCGTATGTACTTCTATTTTGCTGTAAAAAGTGTTGTCACTAAGTGATCTGAATTTAAAACTCAATTTGAAAACTGCGCGCATGCGCGCATTGAACTGCGAATGAATATGATTTAAGAAAACAAATTATTCATATTACTCTTTTAGGAATTCCTAACAATTTTTTACTTTAAATATTGTTATTATTTATGGTTTCTTATAAGTTTGCCTCTCTTATAGTATAAATTTTAAAATTGTTAGCTCATTTCGTTACCAGCATACAGGGCGTATGAGTAACTTTTGTAAGTAATAATTTAGTTGGAATCGCTCTATAAATTGCACAAATGTAATTATGCACTTAAATATTTTGTCCAATTGCGCAAAAATTATATTCACTACTTTTTCCACTCATAATTAATTCAATTATATTATTAATTTGCTTACTAAAATTAGTTTTTTCTGTGCTTAGGAATGCATTTTTGGCAATATTGGCAATTTATTGAGGTGAACTGTCGGTTATATAAAGATACAGACATTGAATGATTCAAAAATACTCTGCTAACATGCACTAGTACTATAGTCTAGAAGCAAAACAAAAAAATTAAAATTTTTCTCGATCATCCAGAAATGAAATTTGAAACTGTTGGGAATTGTAACTGCGACAACTACTTAATCGCCTGGGTAAATAAAAAAATGGTATTTATTAAAAAAGAACATTTTTTTTACACACATTGCGACAAAAAAGCGCCCGCAAACTGTAAGTAAATCGCAAAATATATAATAAATCATCAATATTTATTTTGTCTCCTTCAGCGAATATCGTTTTATCTCTTCGATCGACTGCTCACAGGTTCCAAGAAGGGGCAGTTTCGGTTTGGGGAACAAAAAAATCTCACGCAGCCAAAGCTGGTGAATACGGTAGTTCATCGATAATATTAATTACGTTTTTGGCCTTAAATGCGGTCACAATAGTGGCTCAATGCGATAGCGCATTATCATCGTGTAAGATACATTAATTGTTCTTCCACAATTCTGGTCTTGTTCTTCCGATTATCTCATGCAAACGCCACAGTACGGCCGAATAGAATCCCTTATGGACCGTCTGTCCCTATGAAGTAATTTCATGATGGACCAAGCCACAAATAACGAAGAAATGATCAATACCTTGATTTTTGAGCGGCTTTGGCGGGGCTTTTTTGGCGTCGGCCCATTTTCCCCTTCATTCCGATAACTGTTGACTTATTTGCATGTTAAACTCATAAAACCATGACTTGTTGGTAGTTATATTGATCTCCTTGATTGTGAGACCTAAATTCGTATGATCAAGCATGTCCAAAAAGACATATTTGCAGTACTCCCTTTGAAAAAAATTTATCAAAATTTAGCTTTATCGAAATGAGTTGAAAAGGAACGCGAAGGAGGCCGTCACCCCGGGCGCAACGTCTTGGGGGGCGGCAAAACGATCTTCGCTGTTTTTTAATATTCAGAAAAATACTTCCACAATTTTTTTTACAAAATTTGTTATAAAAGATAAAGAGTTGTACACTCACAATGTAATAATCTGAATAACAATGAAACATATTAATTTTTACTCGAATACTCTTCAGTCTTTGAATTTGTCTTACTTATATCTTTTGGCTTGTATCTTTCTTAAAAATAGTGATAGAACTTAAAGACTTAAATTTTTTCGTTTATATTGCACAACTATATAATTTATTATGCAAGTATTAGTCCAAACTGAAAAATGTATTTGCAATTTATAGCATTGCTTTGGTTATAAATGTATGCCAAATTTTGTGAAGATATCATGGCAAATAAAAAAAGTTAATTTAAATTCACCTTATATCGCTACCATATTCAATAGCGGTCCAAATCAATTCGAGGTTGGGGTATTGCCTTGAGTAATTGTACATGTCAAATTTTCTTAAGATATCTGATCAAACACAACAGCTTTCCATAAAGCAGTTGATTCCGTTCATTCAGTTTATGCAATATGAAGGGCTAAGTTCAAGTGTAACCGACCGAAAATTTTATACTCGTGCAACTTGCAGGAATCAAAGTCAGGGAAATACCATAATATGTAAAACGATATCCAGAGGATCGGAATATAAGCAATTTTATATATACCATATCAGAGAGTTTTTTTTGAACTATTCATTTTTTTCAATCCCATCATAAAATTTCCTTGGAAATACCCTAAAAAATCGCTTTGACTTTAGAAACATATTCCTCAGAATTGAACACTGTACAAAAGTCCCCATTGCGACAAAGTCGAAACTCACACCGGCGAGGTAGTACGGGGCTCTAAACCTGATTTTTCCACGAAATTCGCATTTTTTGTATATATCTCGTAAATGACAAGAGCTATAGAAAAAATGTACATGACTAATTTGTAAATTTTTTCAGAATGATTAAATCTTCATCTCTTTTTTATACGATAATGATTTTAGAATGTTAGTTTCTAAAAAAAACTTTACTCCTATCTTTTATTCCTTATTGTTAACAAAACCATTTAATTATTATAATCTTATAGCTTTCAAAGGATTTTTCTACAAACACAATGACAAAAGAAAAACAAATGAATTTAATTAAGTAACTATTAGTAAAGACGAAATAAAACAACTAAATTGCTATGTTAACATGAAATACCTACATATGTATATAAAAATATGATAAGCGATATATAAATAGGCAATTGATTATTTCATTATTCGATATGTGTTTGTTAATGACTTCCTTAGGAAACTTTTTAACACAAAAGTGCCCATAAAAGAAAAAGCTATACAGAAGTAAAATACTTATAAGCTTTTGCATGTCCTAAGCTCGTTTTTGTTCAATATTGCTGGGCGTTGTGAAGCCTGCGGTTATGGGCTCCTACAAATGAAAGCTTAACTGTGCTTCGAAGTTGGACAAGAGACAGCAAAGAAGTTACGCCTCTGAACAGCTTTCGATAATAAATGCTTTGAAGTCTCTTCAATTAACAAAAAAGAAGAAGCTGCTGTCTTCATGCTTAGATTTTGAAGGTTTTGTTTGCCTTTCGTTCAACTTGGCTTTAGTTTGCCTTAGCATTGCAGTAATTTTCGAAGACTGCAATTTTAAATTTACTGCTAGGTCAAACCACGTCAAGTGGTCCATAAAAATTTCGAAAAATCTTCGATTTTGAAAATTAGCAGTTCATTAGGAAGGAGACTAGACGCATACCCCGTGATATAAATATTTCGTAAAAATTCTTTTTTTGTTAAAGTTATTGAAGGTTGAAATTTAGTGCACAATAAAATTGTAAAATTATTTTCTCATAAATTACTGGTTATAAATCGATGAAATTTTGTGAAGTCAAAGAAAAATGTTCGTGCTATATATATTTTTTCATGGTCCTTTTGTTTAAATAATTATATTTTACATATTTTTTGTTAAAAAATTTAAGTTTTTCGTGTGTTCTTCACTCTAAAAAAAATTAAAAGTAAGCGACGCTAATCGGAAAATATTTTCTTTTTTTATTTTATTTCATTCATACCATTCCAAAGATATCGAATTTTTTGTCTCCTACCGCTTTTAAAACGTATGGCACATCAAGCGTTGCGCAATGCGCTAATGCTTTTCTTGCGGCACAGATGTCGGAAGCTTACGATGGCACCATTTAGGTAGGGACATACTTCGTCAGAGGAACAATAAGGCATAAGAGATAGGAGAAAAGTTTTTTTAGAAGCTAACATTCTAAAATCATTATTGTATAAAAAAGAGATGAGCTTCAATCATTCTGAAAAAATTTCACATTTTGGTTTCAAAAGAATTTCCAGTTTGGTGAAGAATAGCGCTTACCAGACTCCGCACGTACAAGTGCAGGAAAGTTTGAAAGCACAACGACATAACTCAGCCACAAGAATAACACTTCAAAGAGTATAGTATGTACGCATATAGATTTGCTCTATCAGAAAGTAAACTTTAGCATTTCATAATATTCTTTTTGAATAGCTTTACGTATGCTTGTTGGCAATAGCGTGACTGAAAACATTCTTGGCCTACAAATAATTCGATATTTTATGCATAACATGTTCGGTATAAAAAAGTTTTCCAACTTGAAAAGTCACTGAAAAGTCGTGAAAAGACAATAAGACTACAAACTAGGAAAGCATAAAAGTATTTTCGTATATAATCAGTTTTAAAATGCGTCTGTTCGAAAGTTATATATACATATATATATATATATATATATATATATATATGAGATAAGTCAGTTTTTATGTAAAAAGCAATGTGAACTGCAAGTAGACAATCTCGTAGAATGCATAGTGGAGAGTTAAGGATGTATTTAACTTTTGTACAAACAAAGTTTTCCTTAAAACAAAAAATATTTAGAAAATATGCAAAATATATCTTCAGGCTTGCCTTGCTATGCTGTTGTATATATGCATGTAGATGCATTAAATATACTAACTAAACAGTGACGAACTTTCGATTCCGGTGCGTTTATGCATGAGACCTTTATTGGAAAGTTAAAAGAAGTTTTTAGAAACCACTTCGACATTGGCAAAATGAAGAGTTTAGCGAAAAACTACATTCACACCTACTTACTGTAGCTAATATCGCCTGGTTCGTTACCATCATTTATGATGCTCCATGCGCTTTCTCCCAAGCAATCCGACAGTTTTTCCCAATTTTATGAAAGCTGCTTGTTTGTGTACACCTGCCAATATACGAAAAATGAATGAATAAATAGGGAATTATTTTTCTGGGCTAGTTAAACTTCGCCACTAATCTGCGTCAAATGCTTCTTCCACACATTGCTCTCACACGCAATACGCAAAATAATATTTCAATTCGTTTTTTATTTAAAATTTGCTGGCATTGATTTAACTCTAACGTTGTACGAATTTTTGCTGTATAAACATCCAAGTTTTTTAGTCTCTCTATTGCTTCTACACTTTGGTTTCCATGCAACTTTAAGTCCCAATCAAAGTTAATTTTTTTCTTAGTTTATGCGTTTATTGTTTCATAATCTCTGATATTTTTTATTAATTAAATAATTGGATAAAGATAATAATATTATAATATTCTTCTATAGGATATTTTCGTAGACGTGTGATTTTCAATGCGACAATACTTTTTTCGGAGTAAGCTTTTTTAACAGCCGTTACTTGATTTATACTCAGTTTCGCTTGCAATTTCATAAATTGATGCTAATTTAATATAAAATTCGTAAAACTCGCCTCGCCCCACGTTAAGAGTGGTAGATATTGCACAACCTCAGAGACGCCGTATAGTGGGCACCATTTCCAAGGACGCCATTTCTATTCTGATTTTTTTTTTTTTTTTTTTGCGTGGTGAGGGGCTGAAGTGCGTTCCTTATCATTAGAGCAGTCATCACAGTAACGGTATGTGCCACTTGCAGGTCACCGAAAATCCCGCTTTAAGGAACCGCCGCTCATTCTGGAACCGTGTTTATATTACTCGACTATACTATATATCTGCGCACTTTGCTGTGTAGGAAATTGCTGCGTATTTCTGGTTAATTCCCCAGTTTCGCTCTCAAGCATGACACCATAAATTGTCTATATTTTTTGGGCCAACCAGATTTTCTACGACGGTGGGTTTCCTTTGCCATCGCACAAATTGAAAGAATGTGTGTTCTGCGTAGTTATATTATGCTACGACGGCATTACGGCTTTTCAACGTTACCGATTCTATGAAGGTACTTTCTGAAATTTCCGTTTTCGGATAGCAACTGTGTTTTGTAGATGTCGACTTTTCCAAATTTGCGACTTGTCTGTAAGTATAAATCTCTTACAAATCTGGCCGTTCATCTGCCGCGACTCTTATTCTCTCATCTTCGTTGTCATGGTAGTATCGTGTCTTTCTTTATTCGGTCAATTGTGATCTTGTTATTATCATCTGCTTTCGTTTGCTTCCACAGCTTTTTTCTTTCAAGCACTAGAAGGTCAATTGGAACATTACAAATTACGACTAATATTGCATAACCGGAGACAGTTCGATAACTGCTGCAACTCTAAGGGCTGTGATGAGCTGCACCCTGATCAATACCTCACGCCGGTTTTCCTTTTTTACACATCTGCCCAAATCTCTGCTCCGTAGAGTATGACGCTGGTGGTTGTTGACATTAAAAGCTTTTTCTTTTCTTGTGTGGTCCTTCCTTTGTTGGTCATTACTGAGCTAATTTTGTTCTGGTTCGCTGACTATGCGGTCAATATGTTGGAAATATTAGTAAAATTCAGAAAGAAATATTTATAATAAAAGTTTATTTTTTGTATGTAAATAGTGCTTGCAATATCTTCTTACTTTTAATTAAAATTAATTAAAACGCTTTATTAAGCGGTGAGTACTATATCTGCATTGCGCTGATAGTATAGAATATTTAATTTAAGATAAGCTGAAGCGCCACAATTTAACATTTATCAATATGACCGACATACATATTAGAATGGATATAAGGGTGTAAGTTATATTTAAGGTATTTAAACGTGTATCGATTTGTATAATATAATTTTTAAGTAGACGTGTAAACTACAACTAAACCAACTATTTTTCTCATCACATTCACTAGGTTAGTCGGTCAGCAGTACTGCATTGGGTACGCCGATAAATCACTTATACGCAGTGTATGCCATACATAAGCCAATAGACACTTGAAAAGCATTGTTGTTGCCAGCTATTTTTCTATTACCGTACATATGTTTGTTTCAGTTGTTTCACGTTATGCTAAGCAATATTTTAAAGCTTATATGCATGACGTTGAAACTAATATTTGAACCAAATATGAAAATTGAATATTTTAGTATGTATAAACAAGTACATATATGTATGTAAGTAAAATGCAAATACTATTTTATTTTCAAAAACATAAAACTCAATTTAAAGTAAAAAAGTCGATTATAACATATATTAGGCCGGCATTGTATCAATTTAATTTAATTAAGAATTCATGAATTCAATTACAAAAAGAATCAAATAATGTTCGGGTGAATTTATATACGAGTCTACCAACTTTCAAAGTACCACAACATCCTGCGTATTTTATACTTCAATTGTTTAATCTGAGCATTAAATTATACACATTTGCACACGTTAGAAATAATTATGGAAATCATATTTATTTACGACATAAAAGAAATATTTCTAAACCGTATAAATTTTGTAAATAATTTTATAATAAGTTTTGATTTTTATGATTGCCAATAAACTCCCAGCGGGGATCTGTCCCAAATATGGAAGAAAGCTAATATTTTGCCGTGTATATTGGTGATTCATTGGTTAGCAAAACAGCTTAAATTTTACGCAACACACGTAATTTAAGTGGAAGTGCGTCAGAATTATATTTTCTATAAATAACTGGGTGGTATTAAAAAACAGTGGGAATATTTTTTATACTCTTCTTCAGTAAAATTAATCAGATCTTGACTATAGTCAACCAATGCTTCGTGACATAGAAATCTGCCGTATATATATCGCAAATTTAAGTATGAGAGCTATATCGATGCTCATTTAAGGTTAGCTCGTCTGCTCATCGAAAACTGTATTCTTAATTCTCGATGACCAATTAAAAATCAAACAAGCTTATCCTCCATTACTCACTAACCAATAGTTAAAAAATTATGCCATGTGCTACTTAACTGTCTACAGCGATTTATTGCGCCGAGCTTTCACATACGTTCCATTTTATTCAAGTAGTATTCAGTTAATATTTTATTTATTTTTTAATATTAACTATGATCTTAAAAGTTCTAAAACATGGAGAAGATCAGAAGGCAACAATATTAACTAAAAATGATATGGTTTAAAGTTTTTTACAGACTACAGAATCAACCGTAGTTTCAACTGTTGCTTTATTCAATAAATGCATTTGTCAATGTCGCCACTAAAAGAAATTGATCTATATTTCTTAAAATATTCATTATATAACAATCAATGGGGAACGCTTCTTCTTCTGTCTGAATTATAGAAGTTGACCTGGGCAATAGTTGATTCCAATAAATTGAAATAAATTACTAGGGGTAGCTTCAGCTTTAAAATTAAAGTTGCTACCTTATAAAATAAAAAAAAAATATTTGTTATTAACATTACGTATTTTCATAAAAAGAAACAGCTATAATTGTACATCTGCATATGTTTCAGCATCATGTTTTTATATTATATTTCACTCAGCCTCAATGTTATCTTTTCATTAAAACTGAGACGAAACAGGTTCATCGTATGTCGCTTCAACACTACAATATCAGCAAAAATTTTTGAGATATTTCCTAGCCTTTTGGTTAAAATAGATTGTATGGCCTCCTCTCTGTTATCAAGCAGACAAAAATAACCAATTGAGGGGAACAAAGTAAAAAAAAGATTTTACAAATTTGCCAAATAGGCGCACTAGTAAACGTATTAAAAACAATAAAGATATAAAAATCTCAATAAAACAAAGTACATTCACAAGAAGGCAAAGATAAAGCGCTTCAAAGAAAAATTTGTAAGCCAAAGAAATTTTTAGAGTGCTTTTAAAAATTTTTGTGCACGACTTCTTGTATGCAATCCAGTTTTCAGCACACGAATTTTGAACTGTTATGTATTAAAAAAGTCGATATATAACAGACATTTTTCTGAAATTTATGACTTCTAATTTATTGTCCACAAAACAACGCACCCAACAGTGCACTCTCAATTCTATTCATGAAGACACAGGGAGGATTATCATGGAATGAAATTAAGTAAATAATAAAAAAAAATATTAAATTAAATAAAAAAGAAAAATAAAATAAATACCAGCAAGTGGTATCTCTTCAAATCTATTTCAATTTTCTAACCTTTTCTCCAGCACTTGACTCGCAAATAAATTTTCATGATGCTCAAAAAGAAGAGATAACGTCGGCCAAATTCTTCGATTGTTTCCTTTACAGTGAACCACTTTAGATCCCACTATGATACGCTGAACTTTATCTTTGAAAGCTCGTATTATATTTAAATTTGAATTCGCTGCACTACCGCCTAAGTATTACTTTATAAATAGGCAACTTATTCTTCAGACTGGGGCGGGATCTTAACCTAAGCATCCACTAAAGCTGCGCCAGCATTCTTCTTAGCTGAGTTTTTTATTTTTACGTGCTCTTTGCAAGTATGCATTTTATCAATTGTAATCCACAAATATTTTGCGCATGCGTTTGTTGGTAACAACTAAACATATAAAGCCACTTGAGAGCAATTTTCGTACTGGCATCTCCATATTTGGTATCTGAATATCCGCGGAAAGTTATAGTCTGATTTTGACAATTTCGAGGCGCAAGATGAAACAACTTTAGTGGACTATTTGAAATCCTTTTATCCAGATAATTTGATAGGATCATAATTTGTGTTCTGGAAAACAAAAGCATCAAAAATTTTCAAACTGTAAGAAGGATAATATTACATACAGAAGTCAACTCGTCATCGTGATGATTTATATATATATAACCTTATATCTAGCTTGATTACTATTAGGTGCCACAAATAGCTGTTAGGTGAACAAAACCTTAATACTCTATAACAACAGGTTGCAAGAGTATACAAGTTATTATTATTAAATAATCACTAATGTAAAAAGCCAGTAAATTCCCTCTTCGGAAGTCAAACCTTCAAAACCATAAACTTACTCAATTCAACACGGCGCAAACAGTTAAAGCACAAAACAAAAATAAAACCAAACAAAGCAAAATCCTACTTTAAGAAGGAAGTGCAATGCAAAGAAATATGAGAAGGAAAAAACAAGCCAACATTGCCTTAAGTTGCGGTACAGAAACATTTCACCTTGAGTCTTCCTTTAAAGCAAACCACTGGCAAACCTAGCACATCAGCTTCAACTCTAAGTGGCAGCACACCTCGAGGAAAACAAAAATACATAAAACAATTGAAATTTTATTATAGCGGAAAAATTTAACGAACCAACGTTTTGTATGCTGCTGAAGCGTGATATTCGAAAGTGACGTGAAAAAGCGCCGATTGCGCTTGCCATGCCAACGCCATTAATCACACATCCAATGGCAAACGTGATACATATACATATAAACACTATATGTAATACAGTTGGTACCGAGTGTTTCTTTAACATATGAGGATTCACTGAAGCAATACTTTTGCGGGGTTAGTCGCTTGATAGCAGTTACTTTACATGTACTTAGTTTGATTTGAATTTCGTAATAAATACACCTGTTTACTTCGCAACTTCTCGCAAACATGCGCTCGGGCGAATATCCGGTCAACATAATCGCCTAGGAAAATAATCTTGGATGCATTTTGCACCACGTATACTCTAGCACATAATGCACATCCTCAGAGGCTATACACAGTTTTCATCGAAGACGGTATATTAGCGAAGCTCACTTTTAGATGAATGAGTACGTTACTAAACAAAATTTTCGTATGATATCCCAAAAGCCATTCTACGGTACTGCTATATCCTCAAGTCACTATTTGATGTATTCTAAGGGCAGAGAGCATCGTTGTTCCATATTTCTTCAAAAATTAAGTCGTTCAATGGAAAACGCTATAGAGCCATTATTAATGACTTCTTCGTCGTTGAGGAGAATGTTGATGTGGACAACTTTTGGTTCCAATAAAATGTAGCTACCTGGCATACAGCTGCAATGCCGAGAAAACGTGGAGTTTTTTACTCATGTATTTAAGCGACCATTTTGTTATATATATATATTGAAAAATAGCTTTCTACGTGTTATCAGTTTCTATACTTTTGCTTAAAGCACTCGTTATACCTAATGCCCTTGAAGCCTATAAATTCCTTTCATACAGGTCAGCTTTACCAAGTCCACCTGTTTCACATAACTTTCAAATAAATAATTGTTAACATAAATAAATTTAATTAAAGTAAATTAATTTTCCTTGATCCTTAACATAGTAACAGTTATAATTCATATAGCGTGCAAAGAACTCAACAACCTTGGCATGCATCTTGTGTAGCTGCAAAAATTTAAAATTGAAATGGTCGAGAAATAAAAGATAAAAACATATCGCATACTGATTAATTTCTGCTTTTTCCGCCTTTTTAAAGAAAAAATACAGAAACCTCAAATTTAATGAAATTAATTCAATTTATTGGAAAATGATTCGAAAGAACGCAATAACGGTCATCAATGACGGTAACGTTCTCACCGGCACCATTTTTAAAAAAATTTGGTCCACTGACCCAAATCAGGCTATTAAAAATATTGAATCTGCTTGAATCACTCATTATTATACTTAACATATACATAGAATAATATTAATTGCTTTATTTAACTTTTTGCAAGGTTGCATCGTCAGTGTCACTTGCTTGTTTTAACACCTTGCATACTTTGTTCAACCCGCTGCCATCGTCAACATTCACATACACCATGATGAGTAAATCACTCTTATGAATAATACACAACGTTCTCATCGTCATACTGTATTAAGAACAGATTAAAGTAAGTTTATTATTATACACTGAACAGTTTGTACACCATGTCGTATATATATATAAATGATCAGTATGTAAATCACTCTTGTCCGTCTGTCCGTCTGTCTGTATATATACGAATAAGTTTTTAAGATATCACAACGATTATCCGAGAGAATTAGCCGAGTCATAAAAACCAAGAGAGCTTTAAACGTTGCAATCTTAAGCTGCTCAGCTACAGAAACAAAAATTGAGCCAAATTAAGAACTAGATTAAAGTAAGTTTATTAGTTTTAAATGTTACTTGTTAAGAGTAGACAAAATAATTTTTTTAATCGTAAAGAGTGAGTCTGTTAGATCAAATGTGCTGGAATGAAATCATGACATATACGGCGGAATAGTTCGTTTAATTTAAAATTTGTTCCAGAAAATTTTAAAAGTAAGGGTTTAAACTGCCTGGTAGAGCGAGAGGGAACGTTAAAATTAATATCAGATAAGAGAGATGGGCTACAGACTGACCCATTCATGAGTTTTACAAGAAATATTACACCAAACATCTCCTTACAACTAGCGAGTGTCGGGAGATTTATAAGTTTTAAACGGTTAGTGTAAGGGGGAAGATTTAAATTGGGATCCCAATGCAAATGATTTAGGGTAAAAAGTAAAAATTGTTTTTGAACGGACTCTAACTTATCCGAATGGACTTGGTAACTAGGGTTCCAAACCACAAAAGCATATCCTAATGTAGGCCTCACCAAAGATGTAAAAAGAGCGTTTAACAAGACTAAGAGCGCCTTTAGCTTTAAAAACCGTGGAAGATGCATGAAGATTAAAATTTATTTTGGGATTCATAGTCACAATACACATCAACAAAACTGCATACTTGTTCCAAGCTAAAGTTTTGTATTACGTGCGAAAAGCACATCGTTTTACATTTCTCAAGGTTCAAAGACATATTATTTCTAACATGGCATCTACTATTTAAAGTATATGATTTAAAAAGTATTACTGGTATATCGTCAGCATATATGATTGAAACAACCTTTCATAATGTCTAAATTTTTCGGTAAGGGTTTCAAACTCACGGCCAATCTCCTTGAAATTATTGCGCGCCTGCCTAAAGACCAAGACCAGCGCAAGCCCTTACTATCAAGAATAGAATCCAATATTCTACCTGTTCGTCCAGCACATTTAAGATGGGCAAGCCCGTCACATAGTCAGCAAGAAACAAAGCGTTCCGACTCGCCTTTCACAGAACAGTTCGGGAAATTGCAAGTCATTATGATAAAAAACAATATTAATTAAAAATATAAAAATTTAAATAATAAAAGTAAAAAGAGCAAATGACAAAAATATTTATAACAAATAAATGCAATAAAAATAATTAGTTATCAAACGTAACAACCAATGTAGCGAGCAGTTTGAAATGTACTGTGACCCACGAAAAGTATAAAACTCGCAAACAGCTGTGAGCAAAAATGAAAAACGAATATAAACAAGAAAGAAATTTAAGTAAGCAATATACATATATTAACACTAACAATTGCACTATTTAAAAATATAGCAAAAAAAAGGCAAATTTAAAACGACTCGGCGGAATAAATTAGCCAACACACAATTAAAGTAAATTTCAATTGCTTCAATGGTTCAATATAACAGCGATGTTTATCTTAACAGATCACTTAATCCAGATATTTTCACCGCAAAAGTTTTAAATAAAAATTAAACAAATTTGCAAGAGCACGAAATTTCACAGCAGAACACGAGAAAGGTTGCCAGATAATACTCAGTACATTTGATGTATAAATCTAACTGCGCATAGCTTTTCAAGGTTTATTTTTCAGACCTATTTTGTATATATCCCATTATAAAAGTTGTAGGTTTAATTCTTTAATGCAAACAATCAAAAAAACCATATTATATGCATGGTAATAGAAGTGTGATCTAGCTACGGTTAAATTAAAGTGCTTGTTGAAGTTTAATGCTTCCTTTTAAGGTACACGCTATAAGCTTTAGGTGACGTCTGCAAAACGAACCAATCAACTAAGAAAAAAGCGGATATCCTAATATACTTACATACCGCACAACCGAGGTGCTCATGAGGTGTTTGAGTAACTTTTGAATATACTAGCAATAGGATTCATGAAATGCAACATAATTTATATCTTAGTAAACTTCTGTTTATGCAGATATACTATATACATATATCGTCAAATGAATTCATATAGGAAAGGAACTTATTAGTCTCATATATATACATTGTTGTTACCTGTTTGTTTGCTGTTACTAGGAAAGGTTTACACTAGAAATGGAGCATTCTACTCTAGCGAAAGATAAAAACAAAAATAAAACTTGATATCACGGAAATAAAAACGATTAGAGAAAATAATCATGTCACCGCGAAAACTAATTGCATTCACTTCAAACCCAATATATGCAATAAATTTTATTCGATTGTTTTTAATTATTAAAATGGAAACAAATATGAATTTCTAGAAAAGTTAGATAAAAATTTAAATATACTATTACTCAACTACTTACATTCTTCAAGTTGCAAATGGTGGGTAAATCCTAAATGTATCTACAATACTAAGGAAAACTATCAGTACTATATGTTCTGGTGGTCCAATATTAATTTCATCAAATAAGCAGTTTCACAGGGAGAAAAGAAACATAGCAATATTTTCAAATGAACCGACAGACGAAAACAGCTAAATTCACTTATCAACTATATATAACTGCTCATTTATCTTTATATATACGAGTAATATAAAAATTCCGCGTCATGTTGTTTGTCCGCGATGGATTCCTAAACTACTGAACCGATTTTAGCAAAATTTAGCACACTGTGTCCAGTTGGAACGAACTTAGAAGATAGGATAGTAAAAACAATTCACAAATAAACAAGAAAAATCATTAACTTCGGTTGCACCGAAGCTAAATACCCTTCACAGGTGCATTTCTGTTAGTAACTATGTGTTCAGTTTGTATGGAAGCTATATGCTATAGTAAACCGATCTGATCAATTTCTTCGGAGATTACATTGTTGCCTTAGGAAATAATATATACCAAATTTCGTGAATATATCTTGTCAAATGTGAAAGTTTTCCATACAAGCATTTGATTCCGATCGTTCAGTTTGTATGACAGCTATATGTTATAGTGGTCCGATATCGGCCGTTCCGACAAATGAGCAGCTTCTTGAAGAGATTTCAAAAACGATATCTTAAAAACTGAGGGACTAGTTCGTATATATACAGACAGACAGACGGACAGACGGATAGACAGACGGACATGGCTAAATCGACTCAGCTCGACATGCTGATTATTTATATATATACTTTATAGGGTCTCCGACGATTCCTTCTGGTTGTTACAAACTTCGTGACAAACTTAATATACCCTGTTCAGGGTATAAAAATACAGTGAAAGCTCTATTAAATTGGTGCTCTATTAAGCGGACAACCCAATTAAACATGCACATTGGCCGGTCCCACAGTTTGTTGATGTTTATTAAGTACAATCTATTAAGCGAAAAACTCTATTAACTGAACAGAAATGCTGCTAACCAGATATTGAGAAAGCAGCCTTAAATTCGTTAATTTTTCCAATGAAATTTATTTATATGAACATATTCAAAATTTAACCTCAAGTACAATCCCTTGGGTTTTTGTACCGACAAAAAATGTATACCACAGCAATGCGTGGCTGGATATATATATATACATATATATTTCAAAGAAAAAAATTTTTTTTTTTTTCGTTTGGTAAGGTTCCTAGACACCTGTTCTCCAAACATGAGTTTTTAATTCTAACATTATTATATATTACTTAGAAAAATATATTGTTCCTATAGGAAATTTAATGCTCTACAAAAAAGGTCTATTATGATTTTTTCGTAAACCCAAACGTTTAAAAGATATTAACAGTTAAATTTTGATTATTTTTGGGAAAATTTTTTATTTCTTATGATTTTAAAACTCAGTGAAAAAAAATTATTATGAATGATGAAACTCACAGTTTTGTAGGAAATTTACTGCTCTATAAAAATGGTCTTATATGATTTTTCGATTAAGTTAAGCGTTTACGAGATATTCATCGTCAAACATCAATGCATATTAGGGTGGATCAAAAAAAAAATTTTTTTTTCGTTTGGTACTCTGAAATATAGGTTCCTAGACACCTCCAAGAAAGCCTCTCCAAAAATTTATTCATAATAATTTTTTTTCATTGAGTTATAAAATTCATAAGAAATAAGAAAGTTTCCCAAAAATAATCAAACTTTAACTGTTAATATCTTTTAAACGTCTGGGTTTACGAAAAAATCATAATAGACCTTTTTTGTAGAGCATTAAATTTCCTACAAAATCTAAGGAACAATATATTTTTCTAAGTAGTTGGAAGCGAGATATAAATTTTTCTATCTGATAATAAGACAAAATAAAAAACTGTATGTAGGAGGACCTTCCCGTTACAATTAAAAACTCATATTTGGAGAGGCTTTCTTAGAGGTGTCTAGGAACCTATTTTTCTGAGTACCAAACGAAAACAAAATTTTTTTTTTTTTGAATCACTCTAATATACATATATATTTTACAAGGTCGCTGATGTTCAAGGCCATTATATATTATAATATATATAAAGAATTTATCGTTTTATATTAACAGCTGTTGAGTGTGTCATCAACATGCCACTAAAATTTTAAACACGTGAATTGTCTACATAACATCCGCCACAATCACGCTGCAAACGGTGGCACGACAAACACTACAGGCCAACGGATAAAGTACAAAGCTTATTTCCTCCACTTAGCCCTTTCCATACCTGCAAGCATGTTACGGTCAACAAATAGAATAGTCGAAAGAATACCTAGTAATACATAAATACATACATACTATATGCACAAGCAATTGTATATTTGCATGCCAGCAACATTATTTCACAATGGTTGACAGCTTGTTGTGTGCTGTGGTTAAATTTTACTGCGTACATATGTGTGTGTGGTAAGATGTGTGGGAGATGTTGGTCAACAGTGTAGGCATCATGTGCTGAGTGCATGCTACAAATCAATTGTTGTCTGTTGCTCATCAGCACCATGTTTAAATCGAAAAACTTGCCATCCTCGGGAAAAATTTAGTGGACTGCATTAAAAAGTTTGCTAACTTTTCACAATCACTCTTTACTGCCATACAAATTAACAACAATTATTAGAAAGTGATAGACTACATTAGAAGTAAAAAATAAATATGAAACTCTAAATTTTTACACTGCTATTAAATATTGCATGCCTTTGTTTATTTTCTAAAAGTTCCTAACTCTACTTTCTATAAATTTTAACTTTATTTGATTCCGGATGGTATAACTTCTAAATTTGAGTACGAATGAAATAACATATTTCATGCGAAGTCTTTTTCTCTCATTCATTTCATTATTTTCATGCCAACTTTCAGATCGATTTATTGCTTGTGGAACTGAAATAGTTTCTCTCAAACGAGAAGGTAACAAATTTCATCAATATTGGGTGAGGCAGCGAAAAAAGAATACAACTCACCGACCCAAAGTTCAAAGTGCGGAAATCGATATAATTGTAGAGTTATAATTGGAAGAGTTATTCTTCTTCTGATTTATTGGCGTATATACGGCTTACGCGATTATAGCCGAGTTAACAACAGCGCGCCAGTCGTTTCTTCTTTTCGCTACGTGGCGCCAATTGGATATTCTAAGCGAAGCCATGTCCTTCTCCACTTGGTCCTTTCAACGGAGTGGAGGTCTTCCTCTTCCTCTGCTTCTCTCGGCGGGTACTGCGTCGAATACTTTCAGAGCTGGAGTGTTTTCGTCCGTTCGGTCAACATGACCTAGCCAGCGTAGCCGCTGTCTTTTAATTCGCTGAATTATGTCAATGTCGTCGTATATCTCGTACAGCTCATCGTTCCATCGAATGCGATATTCGCCGTGGCCAACGCTCAAAGAACCATAAATTTTCGCAGAATTTTTCTCTCGAAAACTCGCAACGTCGACTCATCAGTTGTTGTCATCGTCCAGCGTCCAAGCCTCTGCACCATATAGCCGGACGGGAAGTATGAGTGACTTATAGAGTTTGGCTTTTGTTCGTCGAGAGAGGACTTTGCTTCTCAATTGCCTACTCAATCCGAAGTAGCACCTGTTGGCAAGAGCTATCCTGCGTTGGATTTCTAGGCTGGTGGTGTTTATGCTGGTTCCAAGATATACGAAATTATCTACGACTTCAGAGTTATGACTGTCAACAGTGACGTGAGAGCCACTGTGTTTTGTTTGATGACAGGAGATATTTCGTCTTGCCCTCGCTCACTGCCAGACCCATTTGTTGTGCTTCCTTGTCCAGTCTGGAGAAAGCAGATCTAAGGGCGCGGGTGTTGATCAATATCATCGACATACGCCAGCAGCTGTACACTCTTATAAAAGATTGTACCTGCTCGATTAAGTTCTGCAGCTCCAATTATTTTCTCCAGAAGCAGGTTGAAGAAGTCGCACTATAGGGAGTCGCCTTGTCTGAAACCTCGTTTGGTATCGAACGGCTCGGAGAGGTCCTTCCCGTTTCTGACGGAGCTTTTCGTGCTGCTCAACGTCAGTTTATACAGCCGTATTAGTTTTGTGGTGATACCAAATTCAGACTACGCGGCATAAAGGCAGCTCCTTTTCGTGCCGTCGAAAGCAGCTTTGAAATCGTCGAAGAGGTGGTGTGTGTTATTCACATTTGGAATTTATGCCGAAATTATTGTAATTCTTTTACCAATTTTTAAATTATTTAATTTAAAACAAAACACTCATTAGTATATTTGATGGTAGCTAACAAAAGCTAATAAATTAAAATTGTATGTTTGTATTCAAATAGAAATTGAAAGATTGTTATGTGAAAGTTAAATGTAATTTCTAATGGCATGAAACATTTTCTATTCTTTCACATCCATCTAAAAGTTGATTTCATCAGTTTTCGCGAATAATATTTTTATAAATCAAATATGTATTAAACTATTCAAATAATTTGCCTTGAATTAAAATTCTGACAAAGAATAGCACATGCAAGAAACAAAATATACAGTTCATGCAAAAATAAGCTGGAAAAACTCAAACGAACGTGTGTCTGTGACTCGTCTAAATGCATGCATTGCACGAATCATTCAATATTTTATGCGCGACAGGTTCGGTATAAACAAAGTTTTCACAGCTTAAGTATTCGATGAAAAGTCGTGAAATGAAGCTGAAAAGTTGGAAAAATAAATATGTTTTCAATCAAACTTTGTTTTAAAAAGCACTTTTACGAAGGTTACACTATACACGTTAATGTGATAGGGCTTTTAAACAATACGAAATTCAAATATATATGGAGACAAGCGTGGAAACCTATAGGTGTACATTTTTAATATTTATCAAACAAAGTTGCGTCTAAATGCTCTTGTAACTTTCCCACAGCTTCGAAAAGTTTTTTTGTAACTCTGTAAATATAATCGTTTGACATCACTTATATCTTTGTTGATAGAAAATCAAATTTTGAAAAATATAAAGTTCTGCGCACAAAATTTTCTGAAGTCATATCGTTGCTGCTCAACGCCTTTATATAAAATAATAATAATAGGCCGTGGATACTCCATTGGATGCCTTTTTTCATCGGCTACTTCTCTTTTAGTAAAGTTGGTCGTGACCTCTTCTACTTCCGATCCATCAATTTTGTTTAACATCACAATTTCTTTTGAAAAATCCGACACGTTCTGGCAACTTGGAAATAGCTGTTTGCTTGTTTGCACCAGTAGGTATGCAAAAGGTGTAAATAATAAGTTAAGTAGGGTTTCTCGCGTATTTTAAACTTTGCAACCAATTTGCATCGCTTGCTTATACCGCATACCATATATAGTACATTTACTGCCATGTTTATACCCTCTGAAATGCTGCTTTAAAGGCGATAAAGTGATAAGTTTTATGATAGGGTTGCTTATGTTGTTGGTTATAATTTTCAAAAGAGGCTTAATTTTTATATTATCTAATATATTCCCTTCGCGCTTAACATCCACGCAGCGTTAAGCCATAAGCTATGTTTATTGTAATCGAATTTGTAGTTATTAGATTGAGTTGTGGGTGCCAAGTAATATGTCAAAAGATAATTATAAAGCTATACAAATAAAGAAAGGCTAATTTTAGTGTAACCGGTCATTTCATTCTCTTACAACTTGTCAAGATAAAAGCCAAGGAAACATCTTCAGGTGCATAAGGTTTGCTAGTTATATGGGATTTAGGACAGGTTTTCAACCAATTTTATCCATTTGAGGTGCAGAGATGCATATTTAGGAGAAAAGCACGTTTACTAAACTTAATTATGATAACAACAATATTGGATATTAAGTCAAAGTTCGAAGAGCTTTCTAGTACGTATATGGGGGCTATGAGTATTACTGATCCGATTCAACACATTTTTGATATACAGCCATAGTATTATCGGCAAATAATTCTCTCTTAATTCCCATAATAAATCTCTTATATTTATCGATATTTTCAACAAAAAGTTCACAATAGCGCCACGCTTTTAGTCCAAATTTTTCACTGGCTCCTAAAATGCCCTCTCATGCTATCTCGAATGTAAAATAGTATCATGTCTTTGGCGCATTTGCTTATAGATTTATCGCACTTATAACATTTTTCAACCAAACCATTACATAAAGTGGAGTTATTAACTGTATTCACAGTGTTGGTAGGGATACCATAAATGTTTGTCCGGAGAGTATTTGTCCCTTCAAAAGTTTTGGAGATAAAATGTACATACAATTTCTTAAAGGGAGGGGCCACATCCACTCAACCTCATTGTGGAGCTTAACCTTGAGTATGGGTTTCTTTATGGGTATATTTATACTTTTTCAACATGTTCCTACAGAGTTTAATAGCTTTGTTCACCGAACGGTTGCTTATATCACTTAAAAATAATCGAGTTAGATATAGGGTTATATACATATATATGTGTATATATATAAATGATTGGGATATATTCATTCATCCATCCTATCAAGCTAAAAATAAAAATTTAGATATCTTAATGAAACTTGGTACACTACGAAAAGCGTGATAAAGCAACAAATAAATAAGCCAGAGGCGATAAATTCATATATCAGGACTCCGAATGATCTCGACCAACTTTTGTTTTATATATATTCCTAGAAACGCTTATTTCTCATATTACACAAATGTATCAGAATTAAACTTTGCGCTAATTTCTTGAAAGTCAACTGGCAAACAATTATTTTGTTCATCACATATTGCCTATGTTTATTTGGGATATATTGTATTAAAAAAACGAGAACCATAAAAATTTCTTGCTTTTTTTGGCTCATTTTGAAACCATCTGACTAAAAAATTCGACCATGATTATGCAAAAATAAAAGTGTGAAACGTAGAAAAGGCCAGATGTAAAGCAATAAATAAAAAAAGATCAATGGTCTTCCAATCAACACTTTAGCTACTCCATCACTTACTTATTTTTAACTGTCTTAATTAGTTTGGTCGTTCTCCACTCAACATTGCTTCAAAAACAGTTTGGGCAGCCAAAACGAATGTGATCTAAAAGTGAAGCGCTCTAGGAAACTGAACTCACTCCGACAGCATCATCGACAAGCGTTGAAGGCCGCTGTCAACTATTAATTTAGTGTGAACTCAACAAGCAAAAAGGCAAATGTGTTACGACGCAAACTGTCAAATTTCGTTTCTTACTTTTCGAGAATAAGCGCAATGATTCAAAATGCACTAGTGCGCAAAAAAATTGGCTTTAAGTGGATTAAATTTAGCGCCAACACAGTAGATGTATGCTACTTTTTCCCATTTTTTATTGTTCTACCTTATATGTATGTGTCGAAATGTATTTAAGTTCTGGTTCACTGCATCTTTTCACTTGCTTTAATGTCACTTTTTCACATTCCCGAACAGCTCTCACAATATTGAAGCAACAAACTTAAGGGTGATCCATTTGAAGATTCGCTACTTTTCAAAAAAAACAACACAGAAACTTCAAATTATATAAAGAGGTTTATCATCATACGAAAGAACATTCTATCGCATTTATTTTTTGAAGACTATCTCTTTACAATGTTGGCCGCGGCTACGTCTCAGATGGTTCATTCGTTGAGTTAAATTTTCGATGACTCGTTCGAGCATTTCGACTGGTAACTGAGGAATGACAACCATGATGCTTAGCTCAAAGGCCTGAAATGAAGCGGAATGGTCCGCAAAAACATTCGACCTTACAAGTCCCCACAGAAAAACGTCTAACGCTATGATATCACATGATCCTGGTTACCAGATGACCGGACCAAAACATGAAACTATTTGCTTACCGAAGTGTTCTCTCAATAATTTCATTGATTGATGCCACTTGTGGAAAGTAGGGCCATCTTGTTGAAACCAAATGTCGCCAAGGTCACGGGCTTCAATTTCAGGCAGCAAAAACTTGGTTATCATGGCGAGATAAAGGTAACGTCCTCACCGGCATTATTTCTGAAGAAATATAGACCGATGATTCCACCGGCCCACAAACCACACCAAACCGACTTTTTTTCTGGATAAAGTAGCAGCCCTCAATCTCTTGAGGTTGCATAGCTATTGTGCCCGAAATGGCGCTCATCGGTGAATGAAATTTGGTTCGAAAACGTCGGATTTTTTTGGAAGTGTTCAAGATCCAACGACTTCAGTTCATGCACAAACTGTATCTTGTACTCTTTCAATTTAAGAGCTTGACGTAACATGCGCCAAGCTGGTCCAAGGTCTGCATGTACACTCTCAGATACGGCTGCTATATTTTTTTCACTGCGTGATGGACGTCGTCTAGTTAGTTGAATATTATTCAATATTGAAAACTGGGCCCCAAAAAGCGTGATGGTGTTGCGAGTAGAACGACATTCTTTACAGATTCGTAATAAAGTTGAAGGTTGTTCAAGCCTAAGTCTTTCCATGATGAAATCCCAAATAGCATGACAGCTTGACACCACTTAAATTAAGTGAAATATCATTTTATATGCTTTTAAGTACATACATACCTGACATGATATGCAGTTGTGATAATTTTGAATTGGTCTATATTTTCTTTTTAAGCCAATCATTGACATGACTTTTCATTTTTACACATTTTAAATACTATTTTATAAAATACTCATCCACATTACATTCTCTTAACCCACTAAATCCTAAGTAATCTTTGTTAACGTCTTTCATGCTCTTGTTGCGCGGAACTTTGTCATGTAAATGTTGTTCAACGATTTGCATTTCTTGAGTTGTTTTCTTAACTACGCGACAATGAAAGTGTCGAGTGTTTGTTTTTTTAATGCGGCTGGAAGTTTGATTTTGTATGGATTGGTGGTAGTGATTCTGTTGATTGCGATATTTAAGGTTGTTCCTCAATAGTCCCACTTTGCATACGCTACCGTGGTTAAAGGTTTTCAAAGAAATAATAATTCAGCCGATCTGGGGTATGGCGGATGGCATTATTGAAAGCGTGCCTTATTAAAAACCTGGGAATAGGTACAAAGGGTCTGTTTGCAGGGCATTATGAGTGCGCTGAAAACTACTTCAACAAAGGCTCCGACATTTATCTTCGACATGCGGCCAATGCATTTACAAGTGAAGTATATGGCTATGCCAACGGTCAGTCGGTTCATGATTTTAGGCTATTAGAGCCAGATTCGGCGATACTACCGGACTGGTATCATACTCCTGGGCCTAACCAACGAACCAAAGTTAGTCTGTAGCAAAAAAATAAAGTTTTGATAGGACGCTATGACATAGGCATATTGCAAAGCATTTACTTACATTTACGGATTTCGGACAAGGTATGAAAGAATCTCTCATTTGCAGCTTTGTCTATTTTGCGTAGCTACGTTTTGTAGATAAAATTTTTAATCGTAAATATTTTTCCGCCCATCTTCTCCTTTTTCACATTAATACGAACCTATTTAAATAACTCCAAAGCACATACAACTAAACATCATAATTGTTAATATTCCCAGAAGTGAGTGGGGTGACAGCTGTGTCGATACCAGCGTGCGACATTTTTAATTACCTGCAAAGAGGCAGTTGTTAAAATTCTTCAACGCCATAATGACACGAATGAATGAACATTTCTTTGCACTTCCTGTGTGAACCTGAGCATTCGTTTGTGGAAATAAGGTCACAGTGGTTAAATTATACTTGAAACAACTACATAAGGTGAACTGTGATCTGATAACACATTGGCGGCTAATGTATAATTTACATTATACTTGGCTGCTGTTTGGACTCATAAAACTAGTTTTTCCAGCCTTTCAAAATGATGATGTGAGACGGAAGGAGGAAGCTTCATTAATAACATGATTTTGTCATATATATCTTCTTTGTTAGTTTAAATTTCATTCCCTCTATGGTATACCTTTAGAGCTACATATTTCACCTATCTTCCTTTCAGTTTCCAACAATAGCGCTTTAATTATTAAATTCACTTACGAGTACTCTTTACAAATACTTACGCTTGATGAGTATTAGGTGGCTGGCACCTGCGATGTTTCGTTGGTTACTGGGCAGTCATGCAGAAACTTGAGAAATTTGAACAGATGTCTTCACAGCTGAGTAGCAGTTGGTTCAGTACATTTTTGTTGCTGTTTTCTTGGTGGTATGAGCTTTTCGTTAGCATTGCTATTTTTCACACTTGCTAGCATTTTGTTAAATTTAAACTTGATTCTGGCATCACACGAGGCAATGTCACGAACAAGCTATGTAATCCCTCATTACTCTTCAAGGAGGTATCCTATGCACACTTCTGTGGGTAGTGGGTATACCACCTTAATTCAACAGGAAAGGAGTGAAAGCAGTAGCTTGTGCAGGGGAAATAGTGCTAAAGGTGTCAGCGGAGGTGTAGAGGTTAACCTTGATAAGACGGAACTGATACTATTCACGAACAAGACCTCAACTTCATTCAGTGGTACTACAAAACTGAACTGGAAAATTAATATTGTGAAATTCATAAGGTAGCCTGTGCAGTCTTACCAGGGCAATTAAGTCATGTCCACATCACACACAAACTGCCCAGAAATAATTTTATACGAAAGGTAATTCTGAACCAGTCTTAACAAATCGA